>NC_065435.1:1200000-1505679 GCF_024364675.1 Aethina tumida | reverse complement strand
TCATTTGTCACTGCCTTTGGATTTAGATCGTTGTAGATTGGTTTACGTTTTATATTTACGTACGTGCGGAACAATGTTTTCCACACTTGCGTTTTTCCCGTTCCCGCGTTACCGACTATGAACACTGAATGGCGGACCTCCAACAACTCCTCCAATTGCACCACCTGAATTATCATTAGCAAACATTAATTTCCACAAATGTGAAGAAGTTGATGTGGATAATTTGAATTTCCTAGATTAAATTGATTTAGAAGTAGTTTCAATATGTTTTATAGTCTTGATAATTGGTCCACGGTTCGAGTTATCGAAGTAATTCAAATTATCCACTTCAAAAGATATGTGTTTGACAACTCTTAATCAGCGTTAAGAGTTTGCCCTTTTGTGTTAGTGCACCTAAGACGGTCGCCTTAAAGTTTAGCTTACCGTACGTCAACAATTATTTTAGGACAACTCACCTTCAAAATAAAATTATCCTCCGGCTGCAATTTTAAATCAATAGCCGCCTGCTTGACTGTACGCTCAAATTCGGCGTCCCTCTTTCTGGGAACTTCTAAAGCTGGAAATAAGTCCCCAATAAGTCCCATGAATACCGGCGTGTCATCTGTTACAATTTTGGGGATATTAAAATCTCTTAGTGCCCTCATGAGGACCTCTTCCTCTGGTCTACCGGGATCGCCGCGCTTAAAAAAAAGATGAGCATTTTTTGTAATAAAGTGGCTCGGATTAACTGGCGATATCGTGAATTATTGTGCTTGTTTGCGAAATAAAATACACATTTTATCAGGTTTAACCAATTCTCCCTTTTGACCTCTTTCTCCCCCTTTTCCTATTCTTAACGTAAAACAACAAGCTAATTCCTGGTTTGCGGTTCGCGAGCCAAATATTAAGAAGGGGGGAAATCGGGAGCAATTAGATGAACTATTGAAACTATTACGTGGCGATATTAATTAACGTTCAGTCGTAAAATTGTGAATATGAATATGAGCCCTTATAGGTGAGATGAAATTAATGGGTATAATTGATGAATCCCAATAAGCTCCGAAGCACGATTTTGAAATTGCATTCAGCAAAGCTCATCAAATTAAATCAATATTATTTATGTACAATAGAGACATGTTTGGATTTAATGGATGAATAAAAACAAATTGGCAGCCATTCACCTATTAGCATTAAACAAAGATTAGTTCAATAAAAGGGAGTGTTACCTTTAAGGATCCTGCAACCACTAATACTGATTTTATGGCACGTAATCCCCAATCGTAGTGGTCTTGTTTTGATAAAAGCTCTTTGCATAGTGTGTACAAGGTTATGAATTTTCTGGCGAGGATCTTAGCGTCTTGAAAACCTTCAGCCACCAACATTATTTCACATATTAATTCGAAATCGGGAACAACCATGGCGCAGGGCCTGTAATTTGAAAATACGATCAGTGCCTTGAAATAACTTAAGGGGGAAATTTTATGTTTTACTCCTCGATTTTTGTTCACGTATCATCTTCACGTGGCGATTAAGGAACTGAAACTGGCGCAGAAAGTTATAATTAATTCGATAAGTGCGTTCGGCGTTTTATCACTAAACTTGTTCCACAGGTGAAAACCAGGAAAACGTAATCGAACAACTAACTGTACTAGTAAAACACGGAACGGAAGAAATAGAAAAAAGTAAACCAATTGAATGAATATATTTACATACAAATGGTTCAATTACATCAACAGACTTTTTTATAGAAACATTGGTTTAAATAAGTTTCGATTTTCAAGCACCACCAAAAACCAATTACTGTTATGATCTCGTGATACAATCCTCGCGGTAAATTTCTCATTTGTTTACAATCTATGTTCATATTTCAAACGCGACAAACAATTATTCTCAATGGAAGCACATTTTATACTTATTTCACAATTTCACTTCGTCCGATATCGACGTTTGTTCGAATGCGAACAAACTTTGTTTAGTTCATTCTTGTGGAAGCCTAAGACACAATGCACTTTGAATTTAATGTAATATTGGAAAATATGATGTAATTTATTTCTGGATTTGTTTAAAATTTTCTTCAATTTATCAAATGCTATCCTAATAAAATTGAAAATTTGATGTAATGTATTCTGTATCGAGAACAAGTTTTTTAGATAATTTATATGTAAATATAATCTTTATAGAATGCCAAACATCGTTTGTGTCAATAAAAATTTGATATCGAAGGATTTGACATTTATTTATAATTGTCTTGAAGGAGAAAACCAATGGGAGACTTATTGCGAGGGTGAGAAAACACTTCTTCTCCTTTCAATTTATTCTTTTATCAATCTCTTTAAGATTTTTATATAATTACTAAGTTTATTATTTTTATACTTCAACTTTAAAACCCAATGTTTTTGTGTTAGCAATTCATATATTTTTTCTCTTCAACCCTGTCATTGCTACTTTTTTTTTTCTTGACAACTTGACTATATATTTTATGTTTTAAAAATATGAGTCTTTTGCAAAGAACACTTACTATCTAAAGAGTAGCTTCTGACTGTTAAGCTTTTATATAATTTAAATGTAAATTTATTCATGGAAGTCTGCCAAATAACTTTTGTGTCAATAAAAATTTGAAATCGAAGGATTTGACATTTATTTATAATTGTCTTGAAGTAGGATACCAATACGGAAAGCTTATTTCGTGGGTGAGAAAACACTTCTTCTCTTCTCATTTATTCTTTTATCAATCTACTTAAGATTTTTATATAATTATTAAGTTTATTGTTTTTGAAGCTTTAAAAGTCAATGTTTTTGTGTTAACAATTCATATATTTTTCCTCTTCGGAGTTGTCATTGCCACTGTTTTTTGATAAATAAATTTAAACATTAGTTATTAATTAAAGAGTGTCTCCTCACAATTTAGTTTTTTACAATATAAAAGTAAATTTATTCATGAAAGTCTATTAAATAAATTTTGTCTCAATAAAAATTTGAAATCAAAAGATTTGACATTTATTTCTAATTATTTTAAAAAAGTGAACCAATTTAGGGCTTATTTCAAAGGTGAGGAAACTCTTCTCTTCTCAATTTATTCATTTATCAATCTTTTTGAAGTTTCTATTTAATTACTGGGTTTATTATTTTTATACTCCAGCTCTTATTGCCAATGTTTTTTCTGAATAATTTATATATTTTTATCCTCCTAACCTTAACTTGTCATTTAATAAATAATTTTAAAAATTCATGGAAGTCTTGCATATAATTATTATGTCAATAAGAATTTAAAATCAAAAGATTTAGTATTTATTTGTAATTATCTAAAAGGGGGGAAGTAATAGGGAGCTAATTTTGAGGGTGGGAAAACACATAATTTACTCTTTTATCAACCTTTAAGGTTTATAAAGGTTTAATTATTAATTTTATTATTTCTATACTACAATTTAAATCTAATATTTTTGTGTAAATAATTGATATATTTTTCTTCTTCTTACTTGTCGTAATAATAATTAATCTTAACAATATTTAAATATAAATTTATTCATGGAATTTTGCCAAGTAACTTTTCTTTTTCTTTAAGATTTATAAAATTTGATATTTATTTGTAATTATCTTAAAGAAGAGGTCTCTTATCGATGGTGAAAAACCATTTTTACTCTTCTTAATATATTTTTTTATCAACATTTTGTTTTATTGTATCAATACCCATTTATTTCGGGATCAGAAAATATTTCTTCACTTCTTAATTTATTCTTTTATCAACCTTTTTAATGTTTATATTTAAATATTAATTTTATTATTGTTAAACTTTAGCTTTAAAGCCAATAGGTGAATAATATAAATATATATGAAAGAGTAACACCTCATTGATTAGTAGTTTAGTTATTCAGGAAAGTGTGTCGAATAATTTTTGTGTCAATAAAAATTTGACATCGAAGGATTTGGTATTAATTTATAAGAATTTTAAAGAAGGGGGCTTATTTCGAGGATAAGAAAATACTTCTTTTTTCATTTATTTATTTTAATTTTATTATTTTTATATATTTATTTGAATTTTTGTGTGAAAAATTCATTATATGTCCTCTTCAACTGCGTTTTTTTGATATATATTTTAAAGCTTACGTTGTAATATTTGTGTCGTTTGCAAACTATACTTCTTAAATAGTAGCTTTTCATTCTTAAGTTTTTTTAAATAGTTTAAATGTAAATTTATTCATGGATGTCTGCCAAATGTCTTTTGTTCCAATAAAAATTTGAAATCGAAAGATTTGGCATCTATTTGTAATTGTCTAGAACAGGGAATCGATAGGAGGCTTATTTCGAGTGCCAAAAAAACACAATTTTCCTCTTCCTTCACATTTTAATTCGTTCTTCTATTAATCATAGTCATAATAGTTTAATTATTTTTACAAGTGACAGGACAATTCCTCCTGTGACTTTTTTAATAAATATTTTTAATATATTTTATATTAAACGTAAAGTACATATCGCACTTAAAGACTAGCATTACATTGCTAAAATAAGAAATGTTTGAGTAAGGGATTTCGTTTGACATTTTTTAATTTGAGTGACTTTTATTGGCGTATTATTTCAATGGGTAGAATTTAATATAGATAGGAGTAGTGTATTTGTACAAACTGGATTGGATTGTCCTTTAGACTGATTTGAAGAACATTCAATTTTCTGCCTGTCTAATAACGTCGACCGGTTGCCGTGGACAATGTCCACTGGACATAACATTTATTATCAAATAGACTGCGTCAATTGACGCATCGGAACACTGTAAACATGGGAACAGCCAGTGTCATAGTAATTAACCACCTCCGAACGTTCAAAACAAATTCATACGTGCTTCCCGTTCAATTCAACTAAAACCTATATTCTAGAGTAAACAATCAGTATGATTCCTCTCCATCCGGAGATCAGCTCTTAAGATTATTCAAACACGGTTTAGGTCAGGTCGGATTATATTTCACCGTCATCATGTACGTTCCTAGGATTATCAAAAGTCGTTGAGATAATCGTAAGATTACGCAAGGACATATGGTTTGCGTCGATTATGTTAATGCCGGGACCGGGATATACACACGTATCGATTGTTCGAGACACTGTTCTACAACAATGCCCAAAGTCACGTATTAATTCCACACAAGAGCAACTCATGGACAATGAAAAATCATAATTAATCATCTTACCTGAAGAGTGCTTTCAAATTTTCCGGTAGCTCAGTTCGACCGGCGTAGCCGGGATTCATGGTGATGAAAATGCCGACGGAAGGAACCAGCTGTATTGGATCGCCCATGAAATCGAACGTCTCCTTTTTATTTTTAATCGCGTCCAAAACGGACTTGACTTGAACTGCCACCACTGATAGAACTTCGACGGATATCCTATTGAATTCGTCAAAACATCCCCAAGCTCCAGTTTGCGCCAGTCCTTTATAAATATTGCCACAAGACTAAGAAACAAATAACAACGGGTAGTTTTATTTTGAATCTGTTACCAAGACGGATAACGTTATTTTATACGTCATTGCCGGTGAAACATGCAAAGTATTACGTGGGGCGAAGGGCGCAGAAACGGGGACAAAAATTAATATTGTTTAAGACAGCAAGTTGAAAACCGAAATGTTTATTTTGGCGGTTAAATGAAATATTAAGTTTTTAAAGCTTACTTTATAGTCCATTTGTTCGGAGCAGTTGAATACATAAACCATAATTCCAAGGGCCCGACCTAAGTCCTTTGTTGTTTCGGTCTTTCCTGTTCCTGCTGGTCCTGCGGGTCCACCGCCCATTATTAAATGCAACGACTAAAGAAATAACGGCGTAATTTTATGGAAATCGTCAAATATAAAACACCGGCACCTGAGTTAAAGTAATATAGCATCTGTCTGTTAAAGGGGTAATGACGAGCCTCGGGGTGTTTCCCAAATATTCGTAACTATATCTGAATTGAGCGTCGCAAATATTTGCGTAACAATGATTATCTTTTTCATCCCATCTGTGCCTGAGTTGAGAAACCCATTGAAACGCCAATGCTGTTTCGACTTTCATTTGTATTAGTTTACTAACTACATCCCTTGAATGGACATCTATTGTACAAATTGTCATGATCTTTTGTCTATTTTCTCGTGTTAAATCTCCCAGCAATAACGAGATTAACGTACTCAGCTGGGATACTTGTTTCTTATAATAATCCCTTATAGCATTATCGTAGCCTTCTTCCAATCTACTGAAAGCTATATTCACTTCTGTTGTCCACCAAATTTGTGTTCCACACAACGACACTTGAGCAGGAAAATCGAACAACCACTGATCGCGAGGCTTCTCCTCGTAGGAAACAACCCCTTCACTTATGTTGTGCCTTATCGTTGACCTCATGGCTGCCTGAATTTGGTTCAGCCAAACCTCAACCTAAAAATCAAAACATAATACATCCGAATTCGATTTAAAATAAAAATTACAGCTCCGTTGCAATTGGTTTTCTCATGGAACTCCACGTATTCCCCATCTTTAGCTCTCATCCCAAAAATTTGCTTATCCAAAGTACCATCCTCGTTCCTTCCAAAGTTCAACTTAGCAATCGAATCAAACAGTTTAGTTAGATGCTTGGCCACCAACTCCGGTTGATTTCCGTTGGACAAAATATCCAACAAATCGGCCGAAGACACGAAGTAGAACCTCGGAAACGCCAGACGCTTCGTCTCCAAATAAACCGCCAGGGCCTTTTCGCACAGTATTAAATTGGTTTGTAGGACCTCCAAGGTCGCCAGTAGGCCGGGTCGGTTCGTGGACTCAACAACGTTGGGAACCTTAGCCATTTCCAGCATGAGTTGCTTGAAATCCGTGTCTATGGTGTCGAACCGTTCGGAATCCTCGGGCAGTTGCTTCCTAATGTCCTCGGAGCTCATAAAAATCGACTCCAAGTGCATCCAAGTCCTCTGCACCTCAAACCAAATGGTAATAACCGAATCAGCCAGACTTAATTTGCTCTGCCAGGACGAGACTTCTTCCAAAAAGTGGGCTATGAATTTCGAGGTGATTAGATTCTGCAGCTGCACTTGGTTGTCCTCCAACGTTTCGATTAGCTCCTCGCTGGCACGTAGCAAAGTGCACCCGGTTCTGGCGTGCGTTTCCTGCTCGAACTCCATGGCGGACCAAGTGGTGTTCAACTCACGCAGTATTTTCTCCATGGACATCTCCTTTACCGCCTTGTCGACAATGTTTTTGACCTCCTCCTCGCATTCGTGCAGATTTAATTCGAGGAGGTCCGCCAAAGTTGTGTTGTGGTCCATGACGATCTTCGTCTAAAAAAATAATTGCTTTAATACGCAATTGATTAATAGACTTTTAGTCACATAATGTCATGTAATTTCCATGTAACAGTAGTAGGTAAATTGCTAAAAAATACTACGGAAGCAATTAAAATCAATTTCAAGCTCTAATTATTGGAAACAAGTTAAGTTTCGGCGGATAAACATGGAGTAACGGCGTGTGGATGCTGAGATCAATAATGGAGACTAACGTTAATTTGCAAATTAGCTTGGGAAATAGAACGTGGCAGTTTGAACAGACTATGCTATGAAGCTACTTACCAATTATTGATACAGAGCAGTTCTAAATATGTACAATGTATATATACTTACTGTAAATTCTGGCGGCAGTGCAGCTAGATTCTGCAACAGATTGCGTTAACAGATAATATGTTATGTACAATGATGATATCAACTATGTACATATATACAATTAAAAACGAAAACGGTCAATGCAGCAAAATCTACCTTTGTTGACTTCATTAGTTGATTCCAGTGCCGTTCCCTAATTGCAGGATTCTGCAATTCACCGACAGCTTTTAATGATGTTAATGTGTTTTTAACTGTTGCCTCTAAACCGGTGTAAGTATCCCAGCTCCGCATTTCCTTGTCTAACATTCTTATTTCTTTCGCAAACTTTTTACACTCTATATCCATGTTTTCCACGTCGATTTTCCTCCAAGGCGTTGTTTTCCAATCATTAACACACGTGTGAACTATATGCACGTAATCCCAGAGTTGCTGGAAATACATTTTCGTCAAAGTTTTTTTCGTTATTCACACGTATACTCACTTTCAACATTCTTAAGTCCTTGCGGCACTGTTTCAGGACCTTAAAGTCGGGAACGTTCACCTCAAACAATGATCCAGACTCATGAATATCTCTCATTTCTTGTTCCAGTTTCCCTAAATCGACATCCACTGAATCCAACAATTTGTAGGGATTAGGACATGCGTACTGAAAGAATATATATTTCTTGAAAACTTCCCTGTAGTAATTAATTCTCAGGTCAAAGTCAACAATTTTCTTCCTAATGGAAGTAACTTCGGCAGCCTGTAAAGGTGCCAATTGTTGTTTGACTGTGATGGCAATTTTTTTCGTGTTGTTCCACTGTTCAGGCAGTTCCTGCAAGTACACGTTGATTTCTTCAGGTATGTCCTGGTCGTAAAATTTCAGCAGTTCGATCGTCTCCCTTAGGGGGCCGAACATCTCATCTGTATTCGCCTGTCGTTCCTTAACATGCAATAAGTACCCCATAACGTTCACCAAAGCTTGATAGTCTCCTTCCAACACAGTTTGCTGAAGACCTTCGTCAGCCAGTCGGATGAATTGACCGAGATCACTTAAACTGTTTGTTACTGTGTCCACCAAATGTTGTTTAAACATGTTACCCCATTTTCTGATAGTGTTCAGCAAGGCCTGTTTGAAGGGTTTAACGTCAACTTTGAACCAGGCGTGGAATATTTTTTCTGTTTGCATTTTTTCCACTTCGTTGTACAAATTTTCAAAATTATCAATTTGCTCCCTGAAGCCGTCCATTTTAGGTGGTGATGGTTTGGGCGCAGTGTTATCCTTCATTATATACAAATCGAATTCGTCGTTCGTCAGTTGGCGACCAAACGTCAGGAACAGTTTTAAGTACTGGTCACGGTCATCCAACCATAAATACGAGTAGTTTTGGAATGAGTCACAAAACGCATAAGCATCTTCTATAACTTTGTCTATGTTGGAAAGGATATCATCCCTGATGTCGGTTATGTCTTCGTTCATCATGATTTCTTCCACGTAAGTTTCAGTAACGGTTGGCGAAAACCTTTTTACTATTGAAGCTGTCTGTATTATATCATTGATTATATTAGTTATCAGCATTTTCAAGCCGTTTTCATCAGCAGGGTCCAAAGATGGCGTGAATATAATATTCGGTTCCATAAGCTTTAATTGGCATTCAAACAAAGGGCTCAGATTATTTTGTTCATCCATATGTTCGTTTATGTATCCCAAGCTAAAAAGTGTTAATTATTGATCATTGAAAAGTTTGTTTAGTTATTCTACCTGCATCCTATTGATTGGTATAAATAATTAACAATAATTTTATCAATGTAGTTAACATAATTAATCCATTTTGTACTGTCCTGTTTATCCACCATTTCGAACATTTTCATGTTCTGATTGAGCAAAACTGATATTTGGTCTGTAGCGTTTGAAATGTCTGCATGCCTTTTATTGATCCTTTCCTCCCTTTCTTCTATGCACAGAACCGTGTCTTTTTTGCCGTCTTTTCTTTCCAGCAATGGTTGCCTAGCAAATGGTATTAAAAGATTTCTCATTTCGATTAAGTTGTCTTGACATTTTTGTAAATTGTCTTGTAAAACACATACTAAACTGTGTAGTTTAACCATAAAGTCCCACAAATCTGTAAGAGGAAGAATGAGGGTACATTTAATTAATATTTTGCGAAGGAATACCATCAGAATTCCACGAAAGATTGTTTTGTCCCATCGCAATCAGCTTATCAATTTCCGATATGTCATTCTCAATTAAGTCAAACTCGACATCTTTAGTGGTACGCCGAATTTTATTGTACCACGCCACCGTGGAATTCATTTTAGTAATATACTTTCTGAACGTGGCATTTTTTTCAGCCAGTCTAAGGGCCTCCTCAGGAATGTCGGCCTTCTCCATGAGCCGCAAATAATGCACTTCCCGTAAAATGGCTGAAAGCTGAAGTGACATTGTAGCACATATTTGGGTAAGTAAATTTGTATTTAATAGTCGACATCAATGATGTGTCAGTACCTCATGAAACTGCAACTTTTCGAATTTATTGCACAGTAAATCTGTGTTGATGGTAGTCAAACAGTTTAAAGCAAACAATCAAAATTTATACGCAACAAAGTAACCGTACCTGCGGATTAAAATTCACGTATAGTTCTTTCGTTTTGAGGTTACGCTTTAACAGGCACTGCCTTAAATTGGCCTCAATCTGAGGGGGTATGGCTTCGGCCCATTGTCTGAAGATGCTCTCGTTAAATTCTTCGACTTTATCCATGAAATCATCGTATTGTTTGAAAATATTATTCGCTTCCGGTGTTTGGGTTATCCTAAAATAAAATTTTCTTTTGGAATTCCTTACAGCATTTTAAATACAATACAAGATTTCTATGCACATAAAGAAGTATTATTTAAAGCATAAAAGTCAAAGTAAAAAAACCGTTAAGCAATAAATAAATACTGTTAGTCAGAGAGATGGAAAACCGACAGTTAAATACAGCATGAACATGTATGAACATTACTATTGTTACTATTTTTATTGTTATTAACAAGTGAAGGAATAAAAATTATTGATTTTCATAGAAATTAACATAAATTTAATTTTAGTATACATATTATCAAATACAAAATATTTGAAAATAAGTAGAATAATAATGAAAATTTAAATAATTTGTTTTTCTAAAGTTCCTCCTGAAGGAAATAGAGCTTCTCTAATTGTTAAATTTCAAAAACTGTTTTTTCCTCATGTTCCATAACATTTGATCCACTTTTTTTTAAATTTATATTATTATAAAATATTAGAAATACTATGCAATAAAAAAAATTTATGATACAATTTAAAAACATTATAATAAAATAGCAATTTTTATTTGTTGAAATAAGCAAATATTTTTGGCAGTCTCAAATCAGTCCGATACTTTTTATATCTGACCGCGTAGAATAATAAAAATTTATGCATTGACCCTTGTACAACTTACGGATGTTGTAGAGTTTTAAAGCTTTGAATGGGGGCTGTTATGCGAGCACACAGATTATGAGTCCATCGTAAAGTTCCAGCTACTGGCGACATATATTTGTCCAAAATAAATTGTCCGTATTTATCTTTATGCAACATTTGGTCTTGAAACAGAGACTGAAATAAAACATTCTGATCCGTGTCTATAAATTATAAGTACAAAAACCCACCTGGCTCGTATTAAGTTCCTCATTCAGCATGTCTAAAATTTTCGAATACTTCGCCGTAAATTCATTTTTAATAAGCGGCCTCTCCAACACCGTCCCAACTATTGCTATTAACTGTAACTTATACGATAAATATTTAAATCCGCAACGGTTTACAACAACTCACTTTAAAAATACTTTCCAAGTTACAACAGTCCTCGAAAGCCTGACACAAAATCGCCGCAAGTTTCAGGTCCATCTCGTAAATCCTCTGCTTGTAATTATCGAAATCCGCCAGAAATGAAGGATCATCCGGATCTAAAACATCGTACGACTTGCCCGAAAACACCGAAAAACACTGCTGAAACTCCGCATAGACCGCCGTCACCCTTGCACTCAACATCCTCCCCTTGATCCCACCTATTTCCACTTTCTCAAGCTTACTAAACTCCAGTACTGTGTTGAAGAACCACTGTATCGTTTGCAGACGTTCCACGAAAGCATTGAAACGTTTAAACACCATGTTGGGGTGGAAGTTCCACAATTCCGGCTCCCTGTTCTTGAAAAAATAACCCAACTTGGACTTGTACAAGTTGAAAACACTGGTGAAGTTGTTCAGGGTATTAATGCAAAGACCAACCCTCAACATGGCCTCATCTATATCACTATGAAACAACGTGGTTGGGTCTAAAAATTTTTTAGCCTCCAATATCAACAAATTACAGATTTGCTTTAACAAAACAATTAGCTTAACTTGATCGTAACACTTGGAATTAGACCAAATTAGACAAACTACGTGCATTAAAGGCTTGAGCAAAGGGATGCAATCGCTGAAGTCTGTTTCTTCTAAGAGTGTTACGTGTCGTTTTAAAGGCTTTAAGTATAAACAAATATCACGTGCTTCCGCCAAAGCTATAACAATATTCTTGAACAAATTTCTAAAACAACTATAATATGCACTATTAGTTTTTTCTAGAATCACAGCCATGCTTCGAACTTTTGGCTCCTTCAACTGCTCATAAATGTATTGGAGGTTCTTCAGACGTAAATTCCAAAACTGGATTTCTGCAAACGTGTAAATGATATAAGGTCTTACAATTTTAAACTAGCACCATACCATCTGAAGGTACTGGATTGACGAGGTTCTCGTTCTTCTCCGAACAGTCGTTGACGAGCACATCATTAATTTGAGTAGACCATTTGATGATGATCGCTTCTATGGCACTTTTCAAGTACAAATCACAGATCTCCCCATTACTTTCTATTAGAGTTCTTTCGACTTCTTGTACTTTATCTATGCCCACAGGCATTGGAAGTACCGTTTGTCCATTAACTTCTCCTTTAACTTGATAGACGGTACTTTTTAAGCTGTGCACGTGTTTGTGGACGTCTTTGGCTATAACGTTGGGCCAACGATCGTGGTTTTGGGAATTGGAAAGAAGTGGAACCAGAATCTGTAATAAAATGTGCAAACACCTGGTGTTGGTTAAAGTTTAACTCACCTCGTCCACCAAAGAAGCTAACTGGTCGATCAACTTAGAAGAAAGATCTCCGTTTATGATGCTTTCAGCTGGCTTGTCTTTTGCAACTGGTTGAAGAGCTTTTTTAATAAAGTACACCCCTACAAATTCAAATTTAAAAAAAATAACGGACGACAAGTTTATATTAGGTACCTTTGCTCTTCAACTGTGCCAATGGAAAACCATTGGAGGCGACCAATTGAGCGGTCGGTGTTAATATGATGACCAACAATATTGGAAACGGTCTTTCCAAAAATTTCATCACCAAGGCCTTGTGCTCTTCGGTGTTCATCATTCGCGTCCATTTTTCTGGTTTCAGTTTCAGGGTTTTTTGCACGAAGTTCCCCAAATAGTCCATTCGCAGGTCGGGAACTTGTTGTGGTTGTTCCATTTTAATGGATATTTATTCAGTTAGTCTAGAAAGTGAGGAATTTTATAAATCAAAAATATTTAATAAAAAACGGAGCTTAACTTGTTTTGTTTCTTGAAAAATTGATAAAGTTGAACTGGAATTTTAGTTATAAAAATAATGTTTTCAATTTATATATATATATATATATATATATATATATATATATATATATATATATATATATATATGTAATGTAAATATATATAAAATTGAACTAATTTGTAGAATATAATGGACACATTGAAATTTTTGATTCATTCATTTAAAATTTATTAAATAAATAATAAAATTGTCAATATATAATAAAAAATAAGGTTTTGTATTTAATTTTTGTTAAATTTTTATCTTTATAGGGTTTATTAAGATCACAAATTTACTATTATAGATATAAATGCATATTTTGAAGAAAGCTTTAATCATATTAAATTAAAATAATGTCAATTAAATTATACATAACATTATGAAAAATCCTCTATTTAATAAAATTTAATTATTTGGGCATCAAAATCTTACTAATTTATAAAATATTTTTGATTCATAAGTTTTAATTACTTGTATATTTTAGAAATAAATTTATGGGTAAGTAGTGACGACACAATAATATCCGATATTAAATGTAAATGTTGAAAATAATATTTTACAAATCAAAAATATTCAGTAAAAAATGGAGCTTAATTTGTTTTGTTCCTTGAAAAATGGATAACGTTGGGCTGAAATATTTGTTATGGAAATATTTGATTTTAATAAATGACGTTCAAAACATACGTATTTGGATGTTTTATACATTAACCATTTTACATCGAAGATAAACAGTACGATTGATTTGGTGTATTAAAATTTATTGCAAATAAAAATTTCAATTGACTCGTAACGTAAATTATGAAAAATTTAGATTGAATTTTAAACTATAGTTTCCCGTTATAGTTACAGTCGGATAATATCATTACTTAAATATATGTATTATGAATCTTGACATTTTATGTATCCCAGTTGGAATTCCTAAAGAAAATTAGAATAATATAAAATTTATGTGAATTCTTTGGAACGCGAATAGCATAGCAAATAGTTATTTTGATAAAGTTCTCAAACACACTCACAATTCTTATTTAAAGTTGAAACAATACACTTGATATTAAACTTTAAGCACAATCCTAGAAATACGGATTTAAAATATGCTTTGTTAATATTAGCATGCGAAGAATGTCGATTTTTATGTATCAATTTATATGTGTCGTGCCTGTTTTTGTCATCTAACTTGACAAATCGCGTGTTCACTAATTTTATTGAAAGCAGTCAATATTTGCCTCGCCATAATAACTTTATCCATCCACCAATAAATCACCACAAATGCACCCTGTGTTGTTTCGTATAAACACCCTGTACGTTACGCTAGTCGTAAATGAAAAATGTTATTTTCATCGAAACCGACGAATAACATGTAAACCGTCGGCGTGAAAAAGATTATAAAAATAATTACGTGAGGGTAACATCCATTTAAGATAGTATGTGGTTATAAAATTTTGATTGCTTACCATCTCGTGTTCACAAAATATTTTACGAGCATTTTTAAAGTGCAATCGCATATTTTCTTTGGTTGTAAAATGAAAAAGCCCCAACGAAATATATATATATATATATATATATATATATATATATATATATATATATAGAGGTGTACAATGTTTGATTTTACGTTGGGGGAAACGAAAGGCATTAGTCCGACAATTATCCTTAATATCCCCCTCGCATTTCCTAAAGGTACAGTTTAACACGGGCCGGGATTGAATGTTTTTAATTATTTATCCCTAATTTGTTTTCGATTTTTTTCCTACCTGCTCCCGTTGAGGGGTAAATTATCTTGACAAGCAAAAACTAGGATGCAGTGGACGAAACGTTCGGCTTTTAGATCCTTTGTATTAAAATGTGTTGCGACTGCAAAGGCGAGGTTCAAGCAATTTTAAATTAATTACGCCGTTCTAGCGCCCTCTAATACAATACATGACAAATTAAGTTCTTACAAAACGTCCAAACCATTATATTTGTATTTATAGAAAGGTATTTTGTCCGAGTCTGATTACATTGTAACGAGAATTAATGATAATTGAAATTGGGGCTGGAACAACTGAGATGTCGAGATTCCTTATATAATTTTAATGATTTTTCTGGAACGCTTCCAACAACATTAAATTTTAGTACCATTACATTTGAATGGGACCGTTTGTAATCATTTAATCAAATACCTTTTACAATCGAATTTTGTCTCAAATAAAAAATATAACATCCATTTAAATTTTTATCTACTAAAGATTTATTAATGTCAGTTTACATGTGCTATTATAAATATGAAAGTGCATTCTAAACAAAGCTTTAAGTACATTAAATTACAATATTGCATATGAAAAATGTAAATAAATTTCATTAAATTAATAAAAACGTTCAATTTAACCTTTATAAAATTTTTATATCCTGGAGGTTTATCAATGTTAATTATTATATTCATATGTTAAATATAAAAGCATGTTCTAAAGTAATTATTATATAATAGTATATTTAAATATGAAGATTGCTCTAAATAAAATATTTACTGTTGTTGAATAATTTACTAAATCACCAAAATTATAATAATTAGCAAATTATTATGGTTTATTTAAGTTTATCTTGAATTTTAACATATATTAAATACATTAAAAACGTCAAGAGACAATAAAAAGTTATGTTTTGACTTTAATTAATGTCAATTGTTAAGTTTAGTAATAAAAATTACATTAATGTTATGAAATTATGAATAACATTATAAAAAATACTTTTAATAATATATTTGTTGTGTTTTAGTTATTTGGTGGCTAGAATTATACTATTTTGTAAATTATGATATACACGTTGAAGTTTTATTTAACCCTAATCTAAAATTCATTAAATAAATTAACAATAAAAATATTAATTTGAATATTATTATAGATGCACTGACTTGTTCATCTAAAATTCCTGTCATAAACAAACAATAAAAACGTTATGATATGATAAACAAATAATGTTTTGAAGTAAATTTCTACATAAACTTTAATGATGTTTTAAATTTAATTTAATGTTTATTAATGTCAACTGCTAATTTTGGTATTATAAATATAAATACATATTCTGAAGAAAGCTTTAAGCACATTTAATTAAAATAATGTCACTTAATTTATCTATAACATTATGAGATGATCTATATAATATATTTATTGTCTTTTGATTATTTGATGAAGCACCAAAATTATACCAATTTGTAAATTATTACGATACACTGAAGTTTCATTTGACTCGTTCATCTAAAATTTATTAAAAAATTTAATAATAAATATATAAATAAAATATGATGTAATAAAAAATAATGTTTTAAATTTATTCCTATTTAAATTTTTATCTCACACAGGTTTATTAATGTCAATTGCTAATTTTACAATTAGAAATATGATTGCAACTTCTGAGGAAAGCTTAAACATGTTTTATTATCCATTTAGGTTACCTATATGAAGAGAAATTTCTATTTAAAATTTTACCTCAAAGTAAATTACAATAATTTTGAAGAATGTTCAATGTGACCCACCAAAATTATTATTTCTTATTTAGATACATTAATTAAAAACGTCAAGGTATAATTAAAAATTGTTTAATTTAATTTCTACTTAAATTTCTACTTAAATCAGAGGGAGGTTTATTAATGCCAATTGTTCACTTTATTATTATAAATATAAATGCACTTTTTGAAATGTTCATTAATTTAAAATAATGCCATATTAAATTACATACAATCGAATGATATATAATAATGCCTAAATGATATTTATATGCTAATTTAATAAAATTATATTAATTTGTATAAAATGAAACTTATCTTGATTCATTTAAAATTCATTAATTTAATTAATATTAAAAACGTTAATATATATAAAAAATAATGTTTTAAATTAAATTTGCATTTAAATTTTTTATCAATATCAATTAATAAATATGCTATTATAAATGTAGAGTAATTATTTGCACAAAACTTTAAGTACACTAATTAAATTAGAAATAATGATCTAAATAATATATTGGATACACTGAAATTTATCTTGCTTCATTCATCTAAACATTAAATAAATTAATACTATAAAATACAATAAAACCTTGTTTAAAATTTAAAAACTTTTTGTTTTGCAGAGATTTATAAACGTGTAGCAGTAAAAACTATCACCAGTTGCATGATATTTATTTATAATTTTAATTTTATTTGGTTCAATATTTACTTTTACTATTTTTCAAATTATGGTGGATGCGTCACTAAACTACTCTTGGCTCATTTACTTAAATTAATGATTAAGTGATTGACACTAATCAATAAAAATGAATGTTGCGAATCTAAGGTGATAAATAAACAGAGGTGTGGTGGTTAATTACCTTGCGAGTAAAATTGATAAAGACGCATTGATGAGAGAACTAGTTACACCGCCTGGTTTTGGCATAACCCGCGTACGTAACACCGTTGCACAATGTACGATGGCATATTCAGCAGTGCACATCGGGGACCGCTAACGATTCACATTTCTAAAAGAGCGAAGCCGCATATATCATGCCACAATCACGTTATTATATTTGCGTGGTCTCATCGTCTAAGACCGGGTCCCACAGTCGTACCAAGACACGATCTTCCTGACTTTAACTAATGACAACATAAATAAAGTCCTAAGGAATATATAGTTCGCTCATTGATTTTTACAATGCAAACTGGTTCGTTGTTCTTTTGTTCGCCCGTTTTGTCTTTTAATTAGATTAAAATCCGGCTGAATAAATATGAGCCGATCAATTTTTGTATTAATCATGCGGATGAAAATGCAATCAGTCCATTTTCAATCTCTATTTTACTAATTATGTGCGCGGAATAATTTGCTTGTTTGTTTTTTAAGTTTTTACGTTCTTATTTATCGATTTTTTGCGGCCGTGTATGGTTTAATAGAGTGTGGTGTGAAAATTTGAACCGCAGAGGAAAATTAGAACGATATTTCGGATTTCTACCTGTTGCTGGGGCAAATTGGTTGGTGTTTCGTTTTATTTAAAACACGGCGAATAAAAAAACTTGTCGAAAAAATTGGAAAATATTAATCCGGTTAGTTAACACTCCTGTTATGGCCAGTAAAAAGTAATTGGAATAAAATTCATTCATGCATTTTAAGATGTGGCAATAAAATATAATAAAATCCTTTGCAGTAATTTTAATAAAACATGGTTTGTGTGCTCGTAATTTGTGGCTAAACCTGTGAATATTGCAAACGATAAAGTTTGTTGTATCTTCAAATTTAAATGATCAAAAGTATGACGGCCATTGTTTAAAATTAGGAGGTGGAAGTTGAAATTCTATTAATTTAATATTAGACTTCTCTAAGGTTGCTCCATTGGTAACTCGGTTAATGGTGATGGGGTTACTCTTCTGGAAAAAATTGGAAAAAATACTAATCCAGTTAGTTAACACTTCTGTTAGGGTCAGTAAAAAGTAATTGTTACTTTGTAATAATTTGAATAAAACGTGGTTGGTGCACTTAGAAATTGTGGCTAAACCTGCGAATATTGCAAACTATAAACTTTATTGTATCCTCTAATTTAAAATATCAAAGATATTTCATTGTTCGTTGAAATTCTATTAATTTATACAGAGGATAGTTCTAAAATATTTAAGTAAAACCATGTAAAGTTGTTTCATTCATATCTCAGTTAATGATGGTGAGATTATTTTTGTTGAAACAATTATTAATCCACTTTTGTTATGATTAGTAAAAAGTAATTGGAATAAAATTTATTCATGAATTTTAAGACGTGTCAATACAGTAACACACTTTGCAGTAATTTGAATAAAACATGATGGGTACACTTACAAATTGTGTCTAAATCTGTGAACTTTGCAAATGATAAACCATGTTGAATCATCTAATTTAAATAATTAAAGACAATACTATAATTGTTCAGAATTGTTAAGGTAACGTCGGATTTTTATTAAACTAATACTGGACTAAAGCTGTCCCAGTTAGTGGTGGCTGAAACAATTGAAAAAATTAACAATCCAATTAGTTAGTAAACAGATTAGTTACAGCGAGTAAAAGTAACAGAAATAAAAGTAACCCATGCATTTTAAGATGTGGCAATAAAATGACACACTTTGCAGTCATTTGAATAAAACGTGGTCGGTGCACTTGTAAATTGCGGCTAAACCTGTGAATATTGCAGACGATAAACCATGTTGAATCCTCTAATTTAAATAATCAAAGACATGACCGTCATTGTTTAGAATTAGGAAGTGGACGTCGAAATTCCATTAAGCTAATACTGGATTGTTCCTAGATATTTAAGCCGGAATATGTAAGGTTGCTCCATTCATGTCCTAGTTAATGCTGGCGGGGTTATTTTTAATGTTAATTAAATTTCTGAGAACAATACAGGTAAATGTCGGGCTGGCAATCAGTTATGCGCTAAATTTCGAACATATTGAACATCACGAATAACACGATAGAACGGAACAGTTATTTATGTACAATTCGACCACATTTTGTTCTATTTTAACTGCAGTTTTAGAAAATATGGTCGTCCATATTACGGTGCAATAACTCTTTGATCATTTTGATACAATTTCTCATCGTTTGTAACGCAATAATAAACCCAAATGATGACAGGCCGAAATGTATTAAAATATATAGTACGGAATATTTATGCCCGATGCAAAATTTAATTGTAACATTCACGGTGAATAATAGAATATTTATCAAACGAAATTTTGTTGTTCCATTTAACAAAAACTACCCACTACCCATATTGAAACATCGAAACCAAATTCATTCGCCAACCCCCAAGGAAATAATTATTCTGCGTGGTGTGTCAATTTAAATTCATTCATTGTTGATTGAGACAAAAAAAAATCGACGGATCCTTAATCGTTCCATCTTCCGGCATGATTAATGCATCGGGTCTATTTACATTGTTGTCAAAAGGGCTGCGTTATAATTTAAGATAATGCTTTCAGTCTTGGATATATCTAGGCTCTGTAAGCTAACCTAATCTTCCTTTACATTATGTCGCTGAATGTAGATGCATTACACCCTATTATAATAAACTAATCCAGCCACTCCTGTTTAGTTTACTCCAATTCCCTTGACTACATGAATTTCTTTATGTTTTATTTAATTAATATTCAATCTTTACACATGTTTTATGCAATATTGAATGTACGTATTAATTATATAGTAATTGTTTAGTATACTGATTAATTGATTAAACAAATATCAATTTAATTAAATGCAAAATTTACTCAATTAATTAGAATATAAATGCAGTGCTAAAATAACAACCAATCTATATAATTTAATATATTGTCTAGATTCAATTTCATGTCGCCAGTTTTTAAATACAGTAGAACCTCGATAACTCGAAGCAAATTTGTTGGCAAAGGTGTCAAGGGTGAAGATTATACGTAACTTTTACTTGATTATTTGTTTACTCGAAAATCTTGATAAGTAAATATTTGGCACAACCTTCGATAAGTCGAATTTTTAAAGCCTCAGGTAAATTCCCCAATGTTTTTCCTTTCCATTGATACCTGTCTTATGCCCAAACGACATTTCCTGTTGGCAACAATCCTAATTCTAATTATCGATTGATTAGAATAATGCTGGAAACTTATACAATTTACTTTATGGTGTTTACATGATTACAACATCCTTAATTCTGAATGGAAGTACATTTTGCTTTTCCCTGAAATGGTAATGATAATATTTCACTTCTAGGCTTCGTGTAAGAAAATATATGTATGAAAATGTCCACAAACTTATTCAGGAATGGTTTAATGGTAGCTTTTTTGAAAATGAAAATAAAAATCCTTTCACCAAACACAAATAACTGACTGGAGTTTCAAGTGGACCTTCCAGCACGATAAAGATCCAAAACACACACACGTCTAAGTTAATTAAAGAATGGTTTGTTTCTCAAAGAGTACATGTAATATCTTGGCCAGTACAAAGTCCAGACGTGAATCCAATTGAAAACCTTTGAAATGAAATTGATCAGAAATCCATGCAAAAGGACTGTCAAATTTAAGTTCATAATCAGTGGAAAAAAATATCAAACGATTATGTTGAAAAGATTAGATAGAAATTAATGAAGAAAAGTTATAGACACAAAATAAAGGAAGGCTAAATATACGTAAGTGTATAGTTGTTTTACTTTTGACCCTTGAATTTTTTTCAAATATTAATAAATACCTAACTAAACTCACTAATAAACAATTATAGATATTGATAACTTGAATTTTTCTTGTGGGTTCGACTTAACGAAGTTCGACTGTAATTATTTATATCGATTCATTTAAAAGAGTTAATTGCCTGTTTTGTGATAAAAATAATTTAAATTAAAATATGTTATGAATAATTACAATGTTTAAATTACAAATTTTAATATGTATGTAAATAATGTGTTTTAATTTGTTTAAATAATTTTAGGCAAATATTAATTTAAACAAGTGAAAACACATTTTATTTCCTTATTAGGTGTGACAGCTAACACTAATAAAAATACTTGTGTGACTAGTAACTAAATAACTAAGTGTTAAATGAAAGAATATATACATTTTTTACTTGAGCTGATGTAAGGCACTGTGCTATTAAAATGTATGCAAGTTAGGAGACCCATGTTGGAACTGTCTCCGATTCAAATTAAAAGGACAGAGTTGCCCTTATGGCGCATGAACATCGCGTGTGTATTTGCTTGTCGTATAAAGAATGTCAAAATCCTGCGATTGCCCGTTTCATTTTTTCGTCGTTGTTTGGCGTTTTATAATTTATACTTTAATTGCTTTGCATGCAGTTCCGCCAGTGACAATCAATGTCGTTTCAACAACAGGAGCACAACGTTATTAATGAGTTTCCATTGTAATTGATTGATTTGAATTTATTAGACGTTGTTATTGCCGTTATTGGCACTAATGTCGCCTGACATACAAAAAGAAAACTTAACTGACAGTAATAATACAACAATAACATTGTTAAAAAAAAAATACTTCAAACCGCACAAAATAAATGTTCGACCGTTTGATAGATTAAACGCGCCAAATAGTACGGTTTATCGGGGATAATTACATACATTTGGGGTGACTAAAGGATTTCAAATGGAATGTAAATAGCCAAATTGGCAATTACAGCAAAATTAGGGACACGCATTTTATTCCACATATATATTTTACCCACCGTAGTTTTTAAAAGATCCAATCTCTGTTTATAAAAATTTCAATGAATTGAAAAAACACACTGGGTTTTTGCTGAATGAATGAGCCAGACAATTTTGTCCCCATGAATTGTACAGTAAAAAATTTAATTAAATGTCCTAAAAAATTCTATAAAATTTTCTTGTTTGATGTGTTTCATATTGTGCTACAATTATGTTTACAGCAGTATAGACTTGACAATTTCATACATTGTGAACAATCAAAGCATTATCATATTCATAATTTGATTCTGATTTATGCCTCACAGATATTTTGTTATTCCTTCATTAAAACAAAGCTAATTAATTAAACATACATTGAATTAATGTCACTCTTTAATACGTCACAAAATTGGTATGAAAGGGGATTATAAAATTACATGTATGAATTAAATATTCCATCCATTATCTAAAGCTTTCTATACCGAGAAGACTCACCTTAAAAATGTCACTGGAAACGTTGAGAACGACGCCAAATATTAATGTCCAACAATCAATGTTCAATTTCAATTGTTTGAAGTAAATTTGGGTTATTACAACTAGAAGAGTAGCTATTAATTTTCAATATGTAATTAATGAACGTTACAACAGTGTTAATTGGAAATATAATTTGCTCCGAGGCATATTTATTTAAAGTGAGAGGCAAATTAAACAACAATCATACTTAGACGTTTATTTAATACAGAATATCACAAATCACAATGAGTTTATTAATAATAAAACTTGTTTTAGAATTACGTCGTATCAATTGAATCGATCGTTTAGCAATCGTCCTGTTAATAACTCCTATTTACAAATAAACTCATAACTTAATACATGTATATTTTTTGGCATGAAATTGTTCATCAACATTTCTGAGTGGGTTACATTCGGCATTTTAATTTTAATGTATCGACACAATGTATCGGCTCATCGACTAATTTCCAGTTACATGTACATGCAGTTCCTTGATACCGTGTAGACTGACTGACTGAATATACTAAATATCTTAAATAATATATGTTTCATATTATGGTCGTTACATTGTGCCATATTATGGTCATGAAACAGTTCAGCGAACACGACATGTCTGAATGGGATACGTTTGACATTTAATATTTTAATGCATCGACACTGTGTATCAACTTAGCTATACATCCCGAGTTGTGAACACATACAGCACCAAGATGCCATATGAGACACTGACTCAGTATCTTAATCTGAATCAGAGCAACTGAATAGTTGGCCTGCATCACATAATTTACACCTTAGTTTTTATTTTGTAGGCTTATATTAGATGTTTCAGGTGAATTAATAATACGTATACATTTTATTCTATAATTCTATACAAATTTCTTGTTTCTACATATTTTAATTGTACTATGATTATTATGTTTACAGTAGAATTAACTAGACAATTTCATATTATGTGAATAATCAGAAAAGCATTATCACATTTTTAATTTTATTCTGATTTGTGTCTCAAGGATATTTAATTATTTCTTTCTTAAAATAAAACCAATTAAACATACACTGAATTAATATCGCTGTTCAATACACACAAGGGGATTTATAAAATTACTTGTATGGATTAATTAACAATACATTAATTATCTAAAGCTTTTAATACCGAGAAGACTCACCTTGAAAATGTCACATGAAACGATGTACGAAATGTTGGGAATAATGCCCATTATGAATACCCGATAATCAATGTTCAATTTGAATTATTTGAAGTAAATTTTGGTTATTACAGCTAGAAGAGTAGCTATTAATTTTCAATATATAATTAATGAATATTATAACAGTGTTAATTGGAAATATTATTTGCTTAAAGGCATATTTATTTAAATTGAGAGGCAAATTAAACAACAATCATACTTTCCAACTGGATGGATTTCTTAAGATAAACTAAATCATTTAAATAATACATGTGTATATTTCTGACCTGACACACACACGACATTTCTGAATATGATACATTCAACATTTAATATTTTAATGTATGGACACTATATATTGACTCATCGACGCATTTCTAGTTATGAATACACACAGTTTCATGATACCGTGTGAGAGACTGATTCAGTATCATAATATTATGAATGAACCGTTGAGTTGGGGGCTACATCAGCACGTTCAATTTGTCGTTTTTAGTTCATATTAGATATAATATGCATGAGAATAAATAAAAATACGTATATAATTATTACAAAATATTTATTAAATGAAAATTAAATACTGAATACAGTATGAAATAATGCAAGTTTGATTTTTTTTCCTCTTTGTAATAACAGCAATAGTACTAGGACTAGAAATTCTCTATATATTTGGACATTTTTATTATTTTATAGAGGTATATCGTTTCGATTAGATCTTTAATTAAAAATAAACCAATCACTTTAAACAAACATGTATATTTTCTCAATATACTTGTATGATTAATGGACGTTACAACAGTGTTAATTGAAAATATCATTTGGTTAAGGGCATATTTATTTAAATTAAAAGCCAAATTAAACAACATCATACTTAGACGTTTATTAATACTGAATATCACAAACAGTAAAATCACAATGAGTCTGTTAATAATAAAACTTATTTTTAGAGTTATGTCATTTCGACCGGATCAGTTGTTTGAGACCGAAATAATTTATCAACTGTCCGGTCAAAACTGCTAATTAAAAATAAACCAATCACTTAAACAATACATGTAAATTTTTTTTTACCAAACACGACATTTCTGAATGGGATTCATCGACGTGCCCGCAGGGCAGTTCCATGCTTTCGCGAACTCCTCGTAATTCGCCAGTGTTCCGATTACACGGACTCGATTCGGACTGTGTACTTCGTTAAACATCCAGTCCTTCATGTACTTGGACGTACCATTAGCGCACCACACCTGCAAAATAATAATTTAACCGCTGTGTGAAATATAAATTGGGCATCTTATGTTCCTTTTTTGTGTGTACAGGGTATCTCAAATTGGTTGTCTTTGGCTGGTCTTAACTCATAGCTCCACAGTTTCTTAATATTTCAGAGTTATTTTACTAATTGGCTTCAATTTGGACACTTAAATTCAGCAAGGCCAAAAATGTGAAATGTTTTATTACCTTAGTATTAGCTAAACACTGTAACTAATTTATATTTATAACTTGTCTAACTCTCAAAACATTAGCTTATTTAAGTCAAAATCTTGACCTTTGGCCACTTTGCACAAAAATGTGGATTTGAAAACGTTTTATTCCTTTATAATAAGAGCTAGCCTAATAACTCTTTTATTTAACTTTTTTTGACAAACTTAAATAAGCTTCTACAAGCACCTCAAAGTTTTTACTTCAAATATGAATCATAATTTAAAAAAGTGCACTGAGGTCACTTTATCTGCTGTGGAAATTCTCGTAGCAGCCAAATAGAACCAATTTAGTACACTCAGTATATCGTTGAGCTTTGTAACTCAGATCACGCACCCGATGCCGACAAACGCAAATATCTCGACGGCATGTGGGTCAGATAAGATTTTTTCCAGTAACCCTTCTGCATACCGGCAGAAAATCAATAATCGCGAATGAAATACTATAAAATATATCGGGCATAAACATACTCGGTCTCCGGGTAAATTTCTGGTTGCTAAAAAATTCATTCTTTTTTTTTTCGTCTTGTTCGCGAAAGTTGTTATTTTTACAATATAAGTTTGGGGAAGATTCATGGCCGCGAACCTCGATGTAGGTGTTACGAATACGGAGAAATAATCGCGGAACAGCCGTGATTTCTCTTTGACCTGATGGACGTGACTTTTGTGCAATATTTCAAATTGTTTGGCCCTCAGCCCTTATTCATTTCCTTTGTTCCATGAACTTTGTTTCGTTTTCCCATTATTTTCCCCCTTGTTCTTATCATTCTCAATGATGCGAATTATGAAAATCGGCACAAAATCCGGATTACAGTCCGGACTAGTGTATTGCCTTAATTAACTTTTTTTTGATAATATAACTATATTATTTGCTTGTCTCTGCAATGCTTTGAGCCCATTGTGTTTACCAACAATGATTTTTTTATGTTTTTGTTGTTATTTTTCTTGATCTCGTTACAGAGAAAATATTTCTGTATCAACCCGTCTGGGTGGTGGGCTGGTCTTACCTGTGCGTAACCGAGGAAGAATAATTGCTCGGGGGTGAATTCCAGAAGTCCCGGTAACCTGTTGTTGGAGCTCGAATAAAATCTTTCCCTTTTATACGCTTTAAATGCTATTCGGATGCCGCCATTGTCCGCTATATTTTCCCCCTGCGTTTTGAAACCGTCGACCTGACATATTAAAAAAAAATTAAAACAATTCGGTTCTAAAGGATGTATGTAAACCGTGTCTGTAGCTGTAATAACCGAGTCCGGTTTACTTACCCGTAATTTTGCGCCCAGTTCCGGTAGATAATATTGATTGTATTGGTCGATGAGGCATTTCACTTTTTTGTTGTACTCCTGCAGGGTTGAGTTCGTCCACCATTGGTTCAGGTTTCCTTGTTTGTCGTATTTTCGTCCTGAAATAGCATGTTAATTAAATTGCTCCGGATTAGTCTGGGTGGTACCTTGGTCGTCGAATCCGTGGATTATTTCGTGGCCCATTATTGCCCCAATTGATCCATAATCGATGGTCCTGCGAGGTAACAATAATTTACAAAATGATAAAGGACTGCTTTCTGCAGTGGTTGTTACCACTTACTCCGTTTGTTGCCACCGTCGGTGATTTATGGCGCATCCACCAAAAATTTAACTTCGACAATTTTACATACTATATATATTTTATTATAGGTTATATGTAGAGCAACAAACTAATAAAACAATCATTTTATTAAAAGAACAATTCCTTTTAATTTCCTTTATACACGGATATTCAATTTGGTGGATTTACTTTTATAATTTATTTCTGTCAGACATCGTTCCTTAAAGCTAAAAATACGAAGTTTTTGTTGACCAACTTTACTATGATGAATCATAACAGGGATATAAGTACCCATACTGTAAGAACAATGGAATATACTCTGTAAGAATATTGTGAGGAGAAAGTAATTGGTGGATGAATTTGGCCACCAAGATTCACAGATTTGTTTGGGCATTTGAAGAATACAATTTATAGGAATTGATTACACACCATCGAAGGGTTATAAGATGCAATAACAAATACTATTCTATCAATAAATTGTGGCTCACCAGTTCATGGATTCGAATTCTGTTTTCGTCGCTTATTATTTAACAGGAAAAGAATAAATACAATTAACTTTTTGGCATTATTATCTTTAAAATATGAAATGGAATATACCTTCTAAAAATATAAACGTAATCTGAAACGTTTCAAGTGACACTCTTTGATGTGAAGTTGGAAGTAATAATGTTGAGAATGTAAATAAATCTAGAGAAATATAATAATTAATAAATTAAAAAACTTACTTTAGCCCATTTCCAAAGAACGGTGGCTGTAAAATTCCTCTTGGTACGACTAAAAATAAAACACTGGTAATTGCTGTATCAAAATATAGTAGGGGTTATTCCTTACTTGCAGCGTTCCTCCCCACCGAATAATGTGCGTTAACAACAATGGGCGAAAACGCCCACCTAAAACGACAACAAAAGGGAAATAAAACATGTTAATTCGTACAAATTGTTTTCCTCACAAATCTTTGTTCGGCCTTTTCCTGAGACTTTCCAAATTCAATTTGACGTTGGCGTAGGTCAGGTTCAGGTACGTTTTGGTCAAGTCCTCGCCGACGACGGTGGCCTGCAAAACATCACCGCGTGACGCTTCGACAATCGAATAATCGACAACTCACATTTTTGTAAAGCAAATCCAACTTGGTGCGATTCATGATTTCGTTCGGTATGTCGACGAACAATTTCATCGCACGTATTTTCTCCAGCGTGTGCTGCAGCGTCGCCTCGTCCATCCACGCGTGCTGGACGACGTCCTCCTCGAAGGCCAGCTTAATGTTTTCCATCATGGCGACCGCCTAGGACACAACGGTGAGTTGGGGAAGTTTCGGGGTTAAATAAATTAGCCCGTGAATATGTAAATTAAAATTTCGGGAGAAGTATTTGGATATTTAAACCTGCACTTTTATTAAGTTTCTCTTTACATATGAGTGTATATCAATATTTATTTATAAGATTCGTAGAACAATTTGCTGGAGAAAAAGTTGCCATGTGAAAGTTTTACGTTTGTCAATTCTTTGAATTTTATCTGGAATTTTTCCACTTAATGGATTAATGGAAGAAAAATTACATTAATTTTGCTCCTTTCAACATTAAATTACTGTAATTAATGTTGTTGGAAGTTTTTCGTCAAGCTAGCCAATTTCATATAAACAAGGCTACATGGCAAGGATATAATTTTATTAAAAATGATTATCCTTTTTACAGAAAATCTTTTATTAAAACTGCTCCTCCGTTACAAACGAGAGAATTCGTGCATGTTTTACTTGAGTTCAGAAAAATGGGTCACAAAAGGGCAGAACAATAAAAACACTTTAATGACCCGTAAGAATGTAATATTTTGTTAAATTATAACCGTACATCATCTATGTGAACATGTTTATAAGCCTTTGTTTAGTTTTAAACGTGCACGTGGGAGAGAAAATATCAATATTACGGAAAATATTCGAGAACTAAATGAAAGTTAACGCGTATGCTTTACATAAGAAAACCTTGAAAGGAAAATGATGAGAAAAAAGAAATTTTGTTATCTCAGGCACGATTCTTATTATACAAAATACCTTTGTAATCTTGTTTATTGCACAATTTATAGAGCAAAGTGTGTTTGAGAATTTATAAGGTGTAACATGTTCTTAATGTGACGTATGAATAATTTTATGTTGCCACAAATTTAAATTTATTTTTTATTCCCTCGGTCGCTTAAAATGTAATATGTGAATTTCGCAGCAATAATCCTGCATTAAAAATTTCATTAAGAACACTCCTTGTTTTTTCCTATAGTTTAAGTGAATTTTCATATAATAAAAGCTACGGGGAGAAAGTGTAACAAAACTAATTTAAACTTCGTGTCCTAAAATATAGATTGAATTACGTTGCGAAGTTTGAAATTACAATTTTTCCATATTAAAAAATATATTAAACACACTACATTACTTTAATACTGCCATATTTGAAGCACGAGGGCAAAATATATAAAGCTTTCGAAAAAAAACCCGTGACACTTTATTAATATTTTATGAACTCACCGCCGTCTGAATTTCTTTTTTCAAATTCGATTGCAAATACATGTAACCCAGGGCCATTCCGAAATTGTTTTTCACGCTCAGCGTACAATGCGTGGCCCTGGACTGGGGTTTCGTGGTGTCGAAGAAGTCCTGCAACAAGTTGAACTCCAGTTTCCTAAACTCGTTTTTCGTGTTGCCGGCCGTGCTCAAAAAAATCCTCCACCACAAGTATTTTTCTGTAAGGACATTTTAATTGATTAGGTCGGAGCAACAACGAAAAAAAAAAAACGTACCGATGGTGACGTCGTCTGTTTTATTCAGCAGGACCGAAAGCTTTTTCACGTATTCTAAATCTGTTATTATGGCCATATCGATTTTAGGATTCAGAACAACCGAGGTGTCATTAAATAGCATATTTAGATAGCGACGCCAATCGAACTGAAACAGAAGGCACATGTAATAATAAACTTGCGTATTTGTAGCTATTGTTTTTTTGTTTTCATCTGTTGTCCTGGAGTGTTTGGCAGGTTAAATGGGAAATCCTGACATTTAGGTCTTTGTCATTTTATTGAAAAATTAAATATTAGGTACTGGAAAAGTAATTTTTGTTTTTAACATTTAATTTTAAAATAATGTAACATTCTTTAAAATAATTTGTATTCGACAAAATAATCAGTCCTATATTCAATGTTCTGCAAGAAAATACATTGTTCCATTCTCCGTGAAGCTGTTAACCTAATTCTTGAAGATTATTAGAGTGTCCCAAAGATGTTCTATTGGACATATCAGGACTATTCATTGGCCACTCTATAACCCCCAAACTACGCTCTTCAAAGAAATTTTGAACAACTCTGGCGGAGCCTGGTCTTCCATTATCTTGTTGTAAAGTGAAATTTGCTCTATAGTAATTCATGAAAGGTAGCAAGATTGCAGAATATCGTCAATGTATCGCCAGGTCGTCAGGGAACTGTTTGCCAAGACGAAAAGGAGTGTACGTTCCAGTCAATGTGTTCATTAGCGAAGTTTCTTCTCATTCTCCTGTATGCTCTAGTTAATTCAGAAACAACAACAGCACGTCTTGAATGTAAATTGGCTTCATGAAGTTTGTTACGTATGGCTTGAATAGATAAATGTGACCGTGTGGTTATGAAATGAAGGATTCCCAGCTGGTGAGCTGCTCTTGTTCGTTCTTGAAATTACATCTGAATCAAATGTCGATCTTTTCGAGAAGTAGTCAGTCTTTGACGAGACCATGTACAGCTATGGTCTCCTATGACTGATACCAAATTCACAATCTGTGAATAACCAGTTAACATGTTTGGAGCAAGTCAATTACCTTTTCTGGTACCTAATACTTCTTTATTATGCTTTCGTGTTTCAACCTTTTATTGGTAACTGGTAAAGTAACCATTATTATTTGTGCAAACGTAGGATGATACGCAAAATAATAAGAAAAAATAAAACGATGAACTTACAATTTTCCAGGAAACGGCACCTTTGGGTCCTTCGGCCAGATCGTGAAGTGTGACATCGAAAAAGAGATGGGCTGGTGAGCGGCGAATTTTGTTTCCGGTCATGACCTGTACATAACGCTGATTTAGTATAATGTCCGTCCGCCCACTTTTACATACATGTAACAATGTGATTTATAGAGCGCGTGTATTTGTATGTTACGTTGTATTCTGTACCGGCCGCCATAGCTTGCATATTATCCACAAAAACTAATGCAAATGTAATAGTGATTAATTCATTTATTATGAGTGCCGACCACTCCAGAATGGGCCCCCGATACGACATGGACACTGATTCTGATACTGATGCGATATAATCAAATGCTGAGTTTTGTTTAGTCACGCCTGATTAAATAACAACGGCGCCACTAAATTAATGCACCCCCTCATACGTACACATATTTTATCTCATTTTTATTATCGCATAATCCTTTTATTACCTACGAATGCTTACGGCACGACTTTTTACAATTAATTGGCCTTGAGCTTTTATAATCTATTGATCTGTCGCAATATTTCGAAAACACTTCCCGAATATTCATGGTTTAAAAACTGGAACAGACCAATAATGTGGATAATACATTTGGTTGGTCAGATCAATAGTGCAAGAAGTATAAATTTCAGTTGACAAAAGCCAGAGAGCAATGTCTGGAATTTATATATGGATAAATTGGTGAAATGCTTTGGCATCCACTGATATAATTGTGGGACATTTAACCTAAAACCTAAATAATAATATGTATGGGGAGCAATAGTTAATTGCACTGGGATTCTTCTTCACGTTAAAATGTTTAATTACACCTTGGCGTTGGCCCCGTGGGTGATTTAGTGGCTTATTGGCAGTTTAATTTAAGTGACTTCCGTTATTATGTTAACACATACCGGAAATCCCGTTACATTTAAGCTTTAGCCTATCAAAAATACACCATGGATCGTGATTTATAAAATCTATCATCCTTTTACTTAATCAAGTTCGCCAAGTCGGAATATTTGCGGCAAGATTATCTTAAATCACTTAACACGGGCCCCTTTAAATATGTAAGGCATTTAATACGTCCTGAGAATTCCGATTATCGTAACTCCCTGAAATACGCCTTCTTAACCCGTATCCGTGATATTAATTCGAATTATTCTTCCCACGTTGTGCCTAATAAGGTTTGATGTGATAACTTTCCTATGACACTTTTTTTTACTTACTTGTGCGATTTTGATCATGAAATTGACGACGTCGTTTGCGAACTCTGTAGTGTTTTGGAACTTAACGCCATACTGGATAGTCATGTTGGAGATAAAAGTTTTATATATGTTTATTTCGTTTGAAAATTTCTTTGGGTCGAGCAAGTATAACTGCTTGAAACCCGGAGCGACCTGAGAGACCTGAAACAAATACAAATTGTCGTACACAATAAAAAAAACAAAACAAACTCTATGCATCAATGAACTTCCAGAGGGAATGTTTAATGGCACGTAAAAATTTTTTGGATTTTATAAAATCTTTGTAAACAGAAATTGTTTTGTAAACCTGTTCAAAAAGTTGAAATTGACTCTAATCTCATCAGATATTGATTTATGTTTAAGGCTAGCTTTGAATAATATTTACATAGAAATCGTGGCTCACCCTTAATTTAATTAAAAGTCATTTTGTTGAAAAATCGGAAAACGGCTAACTTTTAGATAAATTGATTAATTTACGTTTTACGTGGGATAAAATGTGAAACAAATTGTTAATTATAAACTTTTTTGGTGGTACAAGTCACACAAATTTTTTATTGATTAAGTTAGAAAACTTAATTCAATTTACTTTAAATTTTTTTACCACTATTGTATTACTTTTAAGTGGAGTAATGTGATTATTATTAAATAGATATCAATCAAATTAATTTATTAAATTTGAATATAAATATATTTTATTAATATTAACATTTCTGAATTTTAAATAATAATAATAAACTGTTACTCAATCAATTTATCAAATTCAATTCAAAAGAACATTGAAAATTATAAAAAAATATTTAAATAATAGAAATTAAATTTAAACCGAAATATGGTTAATAAATAAATATAGAAACTTATGTTATCATTTAAATGTGGCTACTCCCAGAAAGATGGCAGTGCGAACGTATACGTAAATATGCTCATGCGCCAATTTTACATAAGGTCTTGACTTATTTAATTAGAAAACCTAATTCAATATACTTTCAAGATTTTACAACTATTTTATTACTTTTAAGTGAAATAATGTGAGTATTTCTCAACAGATGTATACTGTTAATCAACCTCTTAATTGTCAGTCTATGTCCTAACAAAATTGATTAAAAATATTTTGTCACATATTCAAGTAAGATTATTAATGTTGTAAATCTATTACTATAAGCTATACATACCACTAGTTTGTTAACAGTGGTATTTCTAACGTCGGTGGAGACGTACGAGCTCACGAAAAGATCGAGTCCCAAAAGCCTCTTGGCCCTCACAATGGTGTAGAGCCAATCAAATTTCTGGGACGTTTCGTTCACCGGTGGATATCTCGTAAGTCCCGTTTTGTTGAGCACATCATAAATGGGTTCCATTCCATTTTTATCCAGGGTGGCTGCAATTAAATTAACAATCTTATTAATATTCAACGACGTTTTTATATTTACGTCGATGATAATTAATCATATTATGGGGACCGTGAATAAATTAAGTTTTCTTTGTCCCGTTAAGCGGACCGAATTGTATCCAATCAGTTAATTAAATTTGCAACTGTAGCCGTCTCGGAAATTGTGAATTTACTTACCTATACCGGACTAATAGTTTATCAAATAGAAATCGGATTTCCACCATATGCAAGTTAAGTACACAGATTCAAGATAACATGACAATAACGCAACAATGTCGGAAGAAATGTTCCCGGGCATAAAGGCCAGTGAATAATTTGATGAACAAAGCCACCTGACATCGTTATTAATAGTGAAAGGGGTGAAATGATAATCACGATCGTTAGACGAAATTAGACAAATTTATTCGTGGCGTACATAAGTGGTATGTTATTCAATGGAATAGTGTATGTGACAATTCATACTTTCTGACAAATGTCAGGATCTGGGAGTGATGATTGATGAGCATAGTGCCGTTCACTCGACTCTGGAATATTTCGATGGTACACGTGATAAGAATACAGAGGCAAACTTCATATACCGTATTAGGCGGAACCATTTCAGATGTAACTTTAAAGGCTTATGGGAGAAATTTCGTCAATACATCACACAAGGAAACATATATGCGTATTTTCCATTGTGCGATACACTTCAATCCTCCTTTAAAATATTGATTTACATCATTTACGAATATGTAAATATGTAAAAATGTTTTTATGCATTTAAATTCACACAAAAGGGGTTTCTATAAATTGCCTGTTTCGCCCTTGAATATGCCACACATCAAATTATTCAGGCTAACGAGAATAGTGAAAATTCTAAAGGTGAAACGTGCGTATAAAAAGTTGGAAATCTTTCTAGTACTTTGATGTCTGTAATACCTTCAAAGAAAATCAGAAACATCTCACTTCCTGGCTAGATTATATCCTGCCGACATCTGAAGATGGCCCTTATCACAGAAAAACGTATAATAAACATGAGGTGGTGCATTTACGGATTTGACCTAAATATTATCGTTGAAATTCGATTGTGAACAATTTTAATGACGTCCCTTTCAAGGAATTCCTTTTTCAATAATTAACATCCACTCACAATTGTATCTATCTAAATTACGTTCTGCTGTTTAATTAAATGACATTTAAATTTTATTTTAGTTTTCACTGTGACAAACTTCAATTTAATTAAAAAGGACTTGGTCAAAGAACATTTACATTATAAATAGAAAGGGGTGGACGATAACGAGTTACGACCAGAAGGCAGAACCATTTTCTGATTATTTTTGGTAGACGGAAACGCACATTTTATACATCCAGGCTTCGTAAAGACGTTAGAGTTACTGTAAGTCTATCTACCCTCAGAAGAAGGTTGCATGAAGCTGGTCTTAGAACCCGAAGACTTTTTGACATCCTCTGTTAAACAGGGAGCATCATCGGATTGGATCAACGCCTATGAACTGCAGCTGAATAGCGCAACCACCAGCTTCAAAATTTGGATATAAATGGTAAGGTATGGATCAATAATTTATTCGTAAATTTTTGAGGAGGGTTTGAGTAGAGCCAGAGGGATCGACCAAGTTCTGAATGAAAAAATATAGTGGTTAAAATTGTTTTTTTATTGTTAATAATTGTTTTTATTAATTTCTCAATGAAATGTGTGATTAATAATAACTTCCAATGTTTAAATATTCTGTTGCTGATGCAATATTGTTTAATTTATGTAGAAGATAACATTATTAAAATACCATTGGTATTCTGATTTTTGAAATAATTCTAATTATCCACTTCAAAAGATGTACACAACATAAATTATTATAATTGATATCCTGATGGAATGAGTAATCAAGTTTTTTTCAACTATTGTGTAACGTATTTATTAATTAATTAGTTTTTATTTTAGTTAAATAATGTGGCTATTAGCCAATAGCTGGATGTACATATATCACTAGTCAATTATTCTATCAAATGTGAACATTTAGAACAATAAAATATGTTTTAACATTTGTAAATACCAAAAATAGAATACACAAATAGCACAATATCAAAAAAGTCGGAGACAATGAAAACAAGTTTCACATAAAATTAAACCATTATTTATTTTTAAATGAATTTTGTTTCTAGGGGCAAAGTAAAATATCATATATTTTGGAATAACCAATCAAATTTTTTAATAAAATTTATGAAATTCAACAAAAAAAAATTGCAAAAAAATCATATTTACACGAACGGTCAAAAAATATAACACACAAATAATATATAAATTTTCAACAATTTCATTTAAAAATGAAATAGCATTTTATATAATTCAAATGAAATAAACCATATTGCAGGTTGAATACTCATCAATCGAATAGTTTTGAAACATAAATCGATAAATCATTAATTATTAAAAAAATATAAATCCATAATCCTTCAATCAACATTTTAAATTCCATTGCATTATACACTGTCCATTTAAATCATGAAACGCGAATAAAACTTTAATCCAAAATGTTAACATCAAAGATAAATCCGTTCAGAATCCCATTAAGTCTTCGCATCGCCCAAAATTAATTTCGCCGTTACATTTGTGTGACTGCTATCGAGTGCGATACGCCAAATATAAATCGTGTGTGCCGCAACGGTTTCTGAAGTGCATATGCTTGTGATGCATACACATTTACCACGGAAATCTTTCGATAGATCAGACTAAGTTGATCGCATTACCAAAGATTCAGCAGCTGTACCATTACTGATAGGATGCAATGCAATTCGCCGTAATTTCCTTTCAGAAAATACAAATTTTTCGGTACGACGCAGTGTTTTAAAAAGGTGAGAACGTGAGAGCTGGGTTCCCCATAATTTGTGTTGAAAGACTTGAATGACGACTAGCTTCCGGGATTTTGTCCCAGTGTAACAAAACAATATTAAATTTAAAACAAATAGAACATGGAAGTCTGTATTATCATTGAGTTTCACTACTATCGGAGAGGTGGCAGTGCGAACATATACATATATATATATATATATATATATATATATATATATATATATATATATACTTTTGAATTTTTAAGGTATTTTATAAAGGATGGATTTAATAATATTTAAATTTATAACAAAATGTGGTTAATAACACAGAAACCTGTATTACCACTTGGATATTACTACTATCGGAGAGATGGCAGTGTAGACGTATACGTGGATATGCACATGCGCAACATTTTGTACAAATTTTTTACTGAATAAGTTTGAAAACTCAATTCAACATACTTTTTTGGAAAGTCCATATTTTTGGGTACGACGCAGTGTTTTAAAAAAGTAGTGAGTATGTGAGAGTTGATTTCCTTCTGATTGTTATCAAAAGATTTGAATGACGATCAGCTTCCGGGAGTACGTTGGACTGTGATGATGCAGTTTAAAATATGCAGATGCAATGAAGTCATTACACGGAAATAATAATTATATCGATTGCCTACATATTCATGAGCTAATGCATATATTATAATGCTACTAATTGAATATGGTGCGTTTATATCAATTATTGCAATCAGACCCGTAAGTCCCCATTATGCCATTAATCTGGGTTGCGGACAAAAGGCCGCGTCAACTCTTTATTTATACTCACCGGTGTCCATGCAAGTGTCGAAGAGACGCTTGGCTTTCCGGTAGCTTTCCGGGACGTCATCGTGCTCGTCGATTTTCTTCTGTAAAATTCTCGTGAGATCCGACGAGACTTTTTCACGTATCGACACCATTACGTCGTAAAACGCCAAATGGCTTGGTACTGCATGTGTCTTGATCCAATTGCCACAAGCGAACTGATAAAAATCTTCGCAGGGTTTCGCCGTCCGGTCCATCGACTTCATCATATACGAAGCTGCAAGTTAAATCAGAGGAGCATTTTATTTACGACCTGTCACCACCGATTTACTTTTTTTTTTGCCAACACCACCAGATTTAAGACAAATATCTCTAAAGTAAATGAAGGGTGAAACCATTTGACTCATCAGAACCTTTCAAATGTTTAATTTAGATGGAATTCTTGCAATGTTATTAAACAAGTACGGTTTAATTATTAGTGGAATTTATTTATAAAATAATGTACAAACAAAGAGATTCTTCCGTTGAGTGGAAAAAGGAGCCATAATTAAAATAATGAATTCAGAAACGAGAATGGGGGGTATTAAATAATTACTTGAACAAGCATTGCCTTAAATCTTAACAAAATCTTAATTATTTTTACATCAAAGTGCAGGAAATACCTTTCATGAAAAATTGTTTTTACTCTGTGTTAATTTTTTCGTTGAAAATCCCCGAAGGCGTTGTATTTCCTCGAAATGATCAATCTATATTAATAATTAATTATTAAAATATAATAGCAAACGTCAAACACACACGCACAAACACTATAATTATAGTTTAATGGCAAATAACGTTTTGCAATTAATGTAATTTAATTATAACACATCAAACGTTTGGCCTTAAGTCTGATTTAATTGTCCAAAAATCGTAACAGCCTAACAATAAGATAAACACCATAATTAGCCGCACATAAAGGGTCGCGTATTAAACCCCTAATTAACTAACGGGATGTTTCGTACGAAATTCTCGAGTTTTTCCAACGCTAAATTAATCTGATAATTAGTCCACGTGAGAACGTATTTTTAGCGGTCGTTCCCGACACATTTTATAATATCTTTTGCAAAATTAGTTTTTGAAGTGGGATGAAATTTTAGTGAGGGCCGCAAATTGTACATCCGCATTATAGTAACACGTTTATTTATGTAATTGATGCTCTTTATAACCACCATTGCCAATTTATCTTCTAGTGTTTAGTCTAATTTAAATTCAAATACATACGTTTTACGGTGCACTTTAAATAGTTCCAATTAATCTTTTCAATAGACTAATGCAGATCTCTATACATTTTTTGTACATTTTAATTTGAGAATTAAATTTTTTTAAGTGCATTTTCTGATATCGCATATAACGAGCACTTTGGATTATGCATTTTGATGTAGAATATGTATTTAAAATATTAATCAGTTTTTCGTATGCCCTCATTTCAATAATTTTGACACGTTATTTCCATAACCATCAAATATTGGTAAAAATGTTTATTTTTATTTTGTACATCATTTTCAGGAGGCAAGTAAACATTTTAAACAATATCGTGCTTCATATTCATTTAATTTCTACATAAATTCATCATTTTTCTGCGTCAATTTGCGGCTTTGAGGCTCTTTAAATAAACACAGTTTCGAGAAACTTTAGATGTTAGTAGCTTTGAATTTAAATATCTTGACAAGTTTTTATTAGGTCGAGATTTACATGGAGAGGATCTGACATAATTCTATGCTTCGGTAAGAAATGGATAAGCAACATTATTTCGAATTCTTTTCTTATTGACCAAATTGAATCTACATGACATTCTGATCCCTCTTTTTTCCAAATAAACTAAAAACAACATCCTTAGAGGACAACTAAGATCATGCGTCATTTTCTTTTAATTTCGGCACAAATACATCATTTTTCATTCTTTGATTCTTAATGATAGTAAGTTAGAAAATATGGAAAAGAAATACTTTTTTCATGTTTGACCATTCATAATTATCTTATTTTCACAGTTATGGGGCAATTTAATGGCTTAAAATATTCACTGATTTTATCTCTGATATTTTAAAAGTTTTATCAATGTTTTGTCTACAATTTAAAAATAAATTTAAGTTTCAGAGACAAATATATGTTAACAGGAACTCCTGAAATGATTATTAATATTTTTGATGTCTAAGTACAATTTTATTAAAATAGTTCATTTTAACGTAAACGTGAGTTGTTAAAATTATAAATTAATAAATAATTAGCATTATAAATTAACGCGACCTCATTTGTACGACACACACCAACGTTCCAATATTTTCCTTGTTGGAAGTTGGAAAATATGCTTGTTAAAATATTTATTATCTTGAACTGAACGTCAACGAACAAAACTGCATAGAAAAGTGTGAACACGTGACTTTTCAGTAATATTTTCTTGAATTGATAGGTTTCGCATGCACCGCGGTTGGCATAATTGCACTGCAGCTGAATCGCCAAATTCCATATACAGTATAATTAAAAATTGTACAGTACAGGGTAAATCCTCCGGTCATCCAGTTTTCATTAAATGTGGAAGTGAATTCCTATTATATTCCGTTGAAATATAAAGTTCGTCGTTTGTAAACGCTTCCAGTGGTGCTCGTGTCCGGTGCTAAATTTAGACCGTACATACAAAAACAGAAGCGTTGCACTGCAAATGTTCCTATGAATTCGTGTAACCTTTCCTAATTTTCTCGTTAAATTTATCTTTGATTTTAATGGTTCGTCCATTTTTATTGCTTACATCCCGTCATTTACAACTACTTTCATGTTAACAAGCAATAAAAAAATATATAGTAAAATGTCGATAATAAAATAGGCCGGCGATAAACAAACAGCATATATTGTTTATTCGAAAATAATTCAAGCCATTCATACCGTAATTGTACACAGCAGCAATGTCCAAATTGGAACTCAAACACAGAGGCTGATTGTGATGGTTTATGTTGCTGGTGTGATGTATTTGATTTTACAACAGGTTAAGCTTGTTATAATGCAATATTTCACTTCTAATGTTTTCAAGTTCCACTATGCTATGGTCAGTTTAGGTCCTACAGACGAATTATTGACCGGGCCGTGATTTATTACCACCTTACAAATTATCGACGGTTTATTGATGGTTTTTACTGCCCCCAATACGTTCAGTTCCTTCTTGTTTTACATAAAAACATGCACATTTTAATTTAATAGAATTGTTTACTTAACTTCTCTGTTGTTAACTGTTGTAATGAAAAATAAATTATATTAAAAGTAGCAGCAGCCTTGTGTTAGATAAAAAAATATAATTAAAACACCTTTTAACAATCTTATTGTAATGAAATGATCCTTGCCACTTTGAGCAGTGTAGAATTAAAATACTTTTAAAACTCCACGAAATTAAGAAACTTTTAAAATAAATTTTAATTAGATTCTTAACGGCCATTAGAACATGTGCGCATTGTGTATTAAAGACAGAAAGTTATAACAAATTCTCGTGCCTAGAATCGTTATTAACTGCACAAAATAGATTTTAAAATTTAATAATAAGGACACATTTCCCTCGTTCGCATTACGACAGAATTAAAAAGCGAAATAGTTACGGAAATAAATAAATAAAAATAAAAAAACAAACTGGCGCTGAAGTAAAAGTCATTTGATTTTAAAAGGTGATTCCTTTTATGGGGGGGAAATCTGATTTTGAATGATCCTTGAGTTTCATTTCAATCAAACCAGCACAAAGGGTCCGCACACAAAGATCTTTTCCTTGTTTGGTCCGATTTTATTCAATTATTTTTATCTTTAAATGAACGAAACTTAAATAGTTCACGATCCGTCGCTATCGGTTTTAATTCGTTTATTGCCGTAGCTCTAAATAAAACAAGAACGGTGCCAACAGTGACACGAAGAAAACATTAAATTTGCGTTGACAATAATTTGATTTATACAGGAAAAATTCCTTAACCTTGGGTTTGGTCTTAGATGGGGATTAAACTGGATTTGAATGTCTTATTTGTCTCGTAAATTTGCTGAAATACAAGTTGAATGATAATCCTGAATGGCGACAGTGGAGGAATTTAATTAAAATATTGGCTGAATAAGAAAACAATGTAACAATGTCCTGTCGGTTTTTTTATGCTTCGGAATTGTATAGATTATCTGAATCTGAGTGTAAAACATTTTAATCTTATCTGTTATTCAAAATGACTGTAATAAAATAATACTATCGTATTCATTTCGCATTCATTTCGAAAAGTTTTTTACTTTAAATATCTGTTGTTTTTTGTCGGCTTCACCCTCGTCCTTGTAGTCCATTTATCTTATTCATTATTTTCTACCGCAGTAAAAGGGAATCTAGAAACAAAGGGAATAATTATTGTGTTTTGTTAACCACAGATACGATTCTTTATAATTATTCCACTCATTTTCTCAATTATACCGAATAAATTATTGCCACACCTGTTATTAAACAATTAGAAAATGAAAATACGTAATCCACGTAGAAATATAAATTTAAAGTTGATTAAACTGAAACATTAAGTCCCCGTTTTATCGGAAGATTTATTACTTCTCTATATACGTATAAATAACACACATTAAGAACGTCATATCGAACGAAAGGTATTATTTCTATTGTCCTCCTTAAACTTTCCTTATTTATTAAACTCTCTTTCTTATTTGCTGACCGGAAAATTGTGTCTAACTTCGGCATTAAGGCGAATTTTCCAACCATTAAATACTACTTTTGTATTGTATTATTCACTAAAAAGCAACAGTTTTCCTTCATATCTTTTCGACATCGACGTTTCGCCTTGTGGCTTGTGTGAGGTCTTAATTAAATGCTCCAAATAATGGGCTCAGCCCTTTTGTTAAGTTTTACACATTGCCAAACAAAAATACATCTACAGTCTTTACATCCAAGTTCGCGACATATAAATTTAGATAAACTTTATTACATCGCACTTGCTTTCTTTTCTTTTATGTTATAACAGAAGGACTTAGCAATAAAGTTTGATGAAATTGTTTTATATTCTCTAAGACGTTGCAATATTTTGGTAAGCATTTCGGTGACATCTTGTACTTCACTTGCGCGAAATCGTTTTTCCTGTAATTTTTATAACTTGTTTTATTAACATTCGAAACGAAACAAGATTGCCGGCTTCATAATAAAACTAAAATTCCATCACTTCTTGCCCTTTCTTTAATATATTCTACAATAATAGCATGAGATTACACGAAAAAAGGTATTACGTGGAAGTGAACTTTTATATTATAAAAATTTAAACGGGACTTGAAAATGTTAATGGTTTTTTTTTAATTAGCCCCCGATATTTAAATATCGCCAAAAAGTCATATTTTTCACAATTGGAATACATGATGGCGCATATTGATTTATAAAAACGGTATTTACTGTGGTATTTTTATCTCAATTCACTTCATATTATAGAGTTAGTATATATGACATTTTAAACTATTATGTGACTATAACAATGAAAATTAACTGATTATGTATGATTGAACATGAACAAAAGTCGTCTACTTTTACATATTTTCTATCAGTAAGGACCACAGAAAATAGATAAACGTTAATGCTTTATGTAATTGTATTTCACATAATTTTATAATTTGGTGCTTTAACTGTTTATATATACTTTTCTTGGTACAAACAGCGAACATGATTGACATTATTGGGAATTATAATATTTTAATTTGAACATAAAAATCTCTAAAGTAAAAAGGATTGTTTTAACTCAATGTTAATTATAGTGGGTTTTTGGTTGGATTTTATTGAATTACTACATATGTTTATGGGCCAAAAATGTTAGTTAATACCTGAAAGAAATGTTTTTAATACCCGAAAGTGATATGGGAAAAAATACGAAAGAATAATTGAAATTTTTACATATGTTTTCTCTATAATTTAATAAAACAGCAAATTTCCATAAAAAATACCTCTTTTACAGACCAATATGTCAATTCATATTGATCAATTTACAAAATATTGCTTTTTTGTGGATCCTAAAACATGTGTGTTTAAATCCATAAACTGGTATAATTATTATATTTTTTATAGTATAATTTTGTTGGAATCGTTATCATTTATATTCATTTAAAAGCCATACAATAAAACATCTTAGGTATTGAGATTGAGATATCTGCCGTTCGAATATTGCCGTTGGGCGGTTTTATATGTTCCCGTTGCCTAAAAGCTTCCTTTATAACTCCACCGGTTAATTTAAAGCTATATATGTATACAGAGAGAAAAAAGTGGATCCTGTAAAAGTAGTCCCGGCAACAGTGAACGTTAAAACCGTCAATACACATTAGTAGAACGTCGAGAGGAAGTCGCATATAAAAATGTAAATTCGAATGCGATTTAAGATATCATAAAGGAAAGGATTTATAAAGGTTTCGACTTTTCCCTTTACATGTTTGTCACTTGTTAATATTCCGTTAGAAGTTCGAAATTCTTTTTGTTACCATTTACCTCCGCGACTTTTGTGTTACAACCTGTCAATAATACATTTTGTGCGTTAATGTTTGTTTGCTGGAACTTTCAGTCGCATCGGTAAATCTCGGCGTTCAAATCCTATCACGCGGGAGGGAGAAAGAGAACAAAAAAAAAAAAAAAAAAATAGAAGAAATGTTTTCAATTAAAACTGTTTTAAACATACCTGATTGCACGCATTCTTCCGTCAAACAAATATCCTGCAAACGATGCAACTTGGTCAAAGCGTAGGCGGATAACGCTATCAAAACCACCAGAACGGCGCAACCACTGATCATATAAAACTCCTTCTTCCTTAAACAATAAAACATGAAATGTCGTTAATAAAAGTGACATTCAAACTGAAACGAAACGATCGGGAAGCGTCTAATTAGTAGTGCAAACAGGAAGGAAAATGAGCTGTTAAAAGTGGTAAAAAAAGTTGCGCCGAAACTTAATAATTGACGTTCCATCAGGAGTTGAAAAGCACCGAAACGAAAAGGAACATCTCAAACAAAATTCCTTCCCTTAATAAAAAGTTCAGTTATAGTAAACGAGCCGCAACCCTGCTTAACGATCTCTGACGCACCCTGTGTACGTTTTATTAATATTGTCTCCATATTTAATGTACTAATTTTAAATGCAAAGCATCGTGTCATTTATACCGACTGCCTTTTGTGGCCGACTGTGTGACTGGTGCACCTTGTGATATTTATCACACTAAAAATTACTAAAATATTGTTGCCGGCAACAATTCGTAATAAATCTTTAACTGGAAAAGCCGAAGAACGAAAATGCCCGGCCACACACACACACACAAAAAAAATAGATAACAAAGCCTTTTTTGTTGTTGTCTTTTTATGAAAGCCGGCATTTGATAGGACAAACGAATATATTTTTATCGGAGGTAACATTTATTTCTGCGTATCTGTCACATCAGTTCTCGATGGGTGCAAATATTTCCCTGTCAGATTTGTTTAGAGTTTAATTTTTCAAATTATCTGCCATCAGTTACATTAATCTATGTTAATGTGACCTGAAAAGTACAATGAAAAATTTCATCAAATGTCGCCGATGCCAAATTATTTTTACATCTAAATTGGATAACACACAACCCTTGATCTGATTAAAATTACACGAATATATTTATTTTAAACGTCGATACTTTTCATTCATATACTCAGTGGCAGAAAATACAACATGGATTTAGCGGATCGATTTCATTGATTTTTATTCTACAGTTTGAGGTAATAGAAATAGAATAAACGGTTATAAACAAATTGAGTTAAGAACTCTACAATAATTTAGACACTCGTTGATTCGTTTTGACATGTCTCAATTTGATGCTGGATGTCTGCCAAAATATGTGGAAGGAGAGCTGAATTTCGACGTCTCTTATCTATGATTTCCCACGCGTGTTCAATCGGTGATAAGTCCGGAGATTTTGCTGGTTATGGCAACAAGTTTATATTGGAATGTAGGAAACAGTTTAAAGTAAGCTTCGCAATTAGTAATTGAGCATTATCCTATTAGAAAACTAGATTTTGAAGGTTCCTAAGGTAAGATAGCAAATTAGGTTCCACAATATCCATTATATATCTCAAAACACAAACAGGGGACACTAAGAAAAATGTCTAGAAAATTTGCATTTTACAGTACACTTCGCATACTTAGGATGGCGTTCTTCTCCTGTAAACTACTGGTGAGCAATTCCACAGGTTTTGAGTACAGAGCTTCAATATTTCGGCTTATATCACGCCTTTATTAAAATTAAACCACTATAAATAAAATGAATATTGGACTATAAATAAAATGAATATTGGACTATATAGAATTTAATGTATAAATATTCTGTTACAGATTTTATCTGAGAATCTAATTAAGTGTTTCTAATAAACATTATCTATTGAACATGAGTAAAATTAGATATAAAAAATTGTTATAAAAACAATCTGTAAGCCCAAAGTATAATTTTCCCTAAAGCCGTTAGTGAAGCTAAGAAGTTGCGAAATTTTGATACCTAATTCATCTCATTTACATGTACGAAAACTTATTTAGTTAGAAACTTGGCGTATTTAATTTTCGTTAATAATTTACACGGTCCTAAGAGCATGTAAGATGAACCGACACAATTGCGACTTTAGCTGGAGACACCCACGAAAATCAAATACGTCCCGATTTTTTTCCTTCACTTTCCCACGTAAAAATTTTGTCTCAATAAGTGATGTCCTTATTTGTTTGCCCGGTTTTTCTTCGTATTTAACTTTTAATTAGCTTGTTCGCATTAGGCTTTGTTATAAGGACAATTAAGCCTTTCAAAATTACTTACATTGTTGTTTTTACGGTAAATTTAATAAAACCCGGCTCACCTGCCCTGAATTTTATGCGGGGTTTTTGTCTTTTTAGAGGAACAACACCACGGCCCCACTATTAGACTAATTAAACCAAACTTTTAAGTTGCATGCACGTGCATTCGTACGTGTTACAATTTTCACTTGAAATTAATTTTTATTAACGTCGCCCATCATCAAATCCCCGGGCGGCTTATTTATCTGGATCAATGTCTTTGTCGTTTTTATTTTCGGGGCCGGAAAAAAAGGTAAAACAAAAATTAATGAAGGAAACGTTGTTAGGGATAAAATTGAATATATCTGAGACTATAAGGGATGGAATGGAGGAACATTGATAAAAGTCTAGATCAGTGCCCCTTCGTAGACCTTTCGAATACATTCCAATTACCCAAAAAAGGGTCTGCGATTAGCAAGATGACGGTTACATGTATTAAATTATCTGACTGTTATTTACATCCTATCGTGCAAAAAAGTCAATTTTTAATTTGCACTAAATCGAGCGGCAATTAAGTGCCACAAAAATAAAATACTTGAAATCGGCGTCGATTTAATTGGACGATTTCTTACCTAATGAGCGTTAATTTTTTCACTTTCTTCGCAATTGACATGGATGGCTCCAAACTTTGTCCTATATTGGCCTGCAACAAACAATTAATAATCAATATTTAGCGCTACTTCCTTTAACATAAAAAAATAGATTACATAACCCGTTAAAAAAATGGTGAAAGTAAACGGTTTCATTAATCAATTTGATATAAAAAAAGATACTCGCCCATAACAACAACCTGAAACAAATATAAAACGCGAATCGATTCACGCTTACAATAAATTTAATCCCGGCTAAACTGATACACAAACACGATTTTTGTGTGGCAAATCCCTTTTAGATCGGGGCGACATGTGTTAGTTTAAAATGCACAGTTAAGACGGGCACTTTTTCATCCAATCGCAGAATTAATCCACGTTCAGATTTCTGAAGTGGCAACTTAGGGATTTGCGAGAGATAGAAGGATTTCGAGGCCATAATGTTGAAAATTTTCCATGTATATCGCGGTTTTTTATACGGAGGAGCCGGCTGGCGGTGCGCGAGTTGTAATGAGGAGCGAAAAAAAAAAAAAGATGAGGGAATTTATTAGGCTGCCATTCTTGCGGTGACAAAAAATTTCATACATTATATCGAGTATAATATTATGTCTATCTTGAGAGAAAATAAAAATACAATATTTTATCTTTATTTTATCATAGTTGTGTGAACAAAAAAGTGGCAGCATAAGAAAATTATGATTTTATTTCAATTGTACGTAAACCAAACAAGATATACAGAGATAAATTTCTCATAATACTGCTCTTGTTATTAGCACTCAACTTTGTTTACAAACATACTAACATAAAGGAGAAGAAAGAAGCTACTTACATTTTTATTTCATATATTAATTAATGGGAGAAGATTCAATAACAAAAGAGACGATGGAAATAAGAAGAAACGGCTGTAGAAAGAAGTAAAGCAAATATTAGTAAAAATTCAAAATACTACAGTATTAATTGATTAATTGATAACAAAGATAAATTTTAAAAAATTTTATACTATTTTCGCTTTTAGAACTCAATTTTTATTACAATAAACTTTAAAAATATTTTTATTTATAATATATGGGAAGAAGAATGCCTAAAATAATATTATGATAATCTAAAAAAGAAGAAGGAAGCTATTTATATTTTTATTACAATTACAATTAAATTAAAAAAGTAATTAACAGAAGAAGATTCAATAACAAAAGAGACGAAACTGTATAAGAAGAAATGGCTGTAGGGAGAAGAAAAGCAAATATTAGTAAAAAGGAGTTAAATAAACTAAATTAATGAAATTTGAAATACTATATTATTAATTAATTAATTAATTAAAAACAAAGATAAATTTTAGAGTCTCATAATATTGTTCTTGTCTTTAGAATTCAATTTTGCTTAAAAAAAAACTTAATAAATATAGTTTTTTATAAAATATGGGAAGAAGAATACCTAAAATATAATCTTGTTTATCTGAAGAAAGGGAAGAAGGAAGCAATTTAAGTTTTTATTTCAATTACAATTAAATTAGAAAAGTAATTAACAGAAGAAGATTCAATAACAGAAAACGACGAAGAAAAGCAAATATTAGTAAAAAAAATTAAAAAAACTAAATTAGTGAAATATGAAATACTACATTATGGATTAATTAATAATAAAGATAAATTTTAAAGTCTCATAATATTGTTCTTGTTTTTAGAACACAATTTTCTTACAAAAAACTTAAAAAAAAAATATTATTTATAAAATATTGAAAGAAGAATACCTAAAATATTATTATGTTTATCTAAAAAAGAAGAAGGAATGTTTTTATTTCAATTATAAATAAATTAAAAAAGCAATTAACAGAAGATTTAGTGACAAAAAAGACGATGAAAATAAGAAAAACTGGATAAGAAGAAATGGCTGAGGGAAGAAGAAAAACAAATATGAGTAAATTATTAACAAAGATAAATTTAAAAGTCTCATAGTATTGTTCTTGTCTTTGGAACTCAATTTTGCTTATAAACTTAATAAATATTGTTTTTTTACAATATATGAGAAAAATTTACCTAAAATAAAATTAGGTTTACGTGAAGAAGGTGAAAAAGTACGTTTGTATTTCAATTACAATTGACCTTAAAATGTAATTAATTAACATGAGATGATTCATTAACAAAACATACGATGAAAATATGTAAAACTGGATAAAAAGAAATGATTGTAGAAAGAAGAAAAGAAAATATTAATAAAAAAGTAAATTATATAATATTATTATAAAAATAATTTTTGTTACGAGAAAAAACAGTGGCATATCATATTTTTTATTAAAAATATTTTGTTCAAATCCTACATGAATACCACTAGAAGAAAATAAATTGTTGTACATCAGAAAATGCCTCTTGATGTACAGTAGCTGTGTTCCATATTTCATTGACATGTGTAGAGTGGTATCATAGATATTATAAAAACAATATAATTTTATAAAAACTCACTCTATATCTGAAAATGTGGACATTTAGAACATATATAATATATATATTGAACATATTTAAATGAATCCAAAAGTCATCCCCTTAAATATTTTACCTTACTTTTGAGAGACTCTGTAAAGCATCCCCTGTTTTAATAATGGACTGGATAAAATGTTTAGGAGGGTCAATAATGTAAAAAATCAAAAATGTCGAGTTATTCATCATTTTTATTATTTCCGACGACATTGGAAAACTCCGAGACGACACACGTACACAATGGACTTTTGTTTTACAACTCCTTTCAAGCTCACCCCCATAAATTATTATAAATGTACAAGTGTAAATGTGTACATTGTACAATATTTTTAATTTTCGCGCGATAATGAGCAAATCAAAAAAAAACAGTGCCAAATAAATGAAAAATCGCTGTTAAAAAAATACCCCGTACCTTTTATGCAAATCCACCATAATCAAAACTAATGAAACAAATTCGTAGAGAGAATAATAAATGTAAAATAAAAATTGCGTTTGCGTTGCGTTAACAAAGGGGTTGACCAGAGTGGAATTTGCAAAAACAGATTTCCCGTCGCATTTTTTCTAAACATTTTCCGCCAGAAATGGAATAAAAATGGCCACGTACAACGTACGTTGTACCTGTGTCGTGACGTGGACGCAATTAAAACGGCGAACTGATTGGCACGCACAAATTTTCACGGGAGGAAGTGTGTGTGCAGCAAATTAATTCGTTCGCAGTTCGGTGTCCAAATTATGAAGCAAGTGAAAGACTGGAGCTCCGTTTCCGCGACTGTGCCCCACATTTACGATGTTCGATGCGTTATTGTTGCACAACAGACGGAACTGAGGCGATGGAGCCAGCTTCGTTGGCGGGATGAGGAATATTTTAATTCGATCGCGTAATTCTAAGCCGATTCGTTAATTGGGTTATTATTTGTTTCACTTTGGCGGATTTGCTCGCCGTTAATTACCCACCCTGATTATATTTCTGCGGGCAAGTGTTTCCGATCTAGATTTCTCTCCGTTCATGGTTTAATCGTTGATCAAATGTGTTTACGGGCAATTTTCCAAAATTGCAAACCTATATTGTCAATGTGCTTCAACATTTATTAAATGGTCATTTAAACGAAATTAATTGTCTTTGAAACCTAACTTTGCATATTAGTATAAATTGTTTAATGTAGTTTTCCAAGTTATATTAATTTGGCTTCTTTAGCTTTTCTTTATGAATTATTGTTTTTAAATATTGGAAGCTATTTCTCCTCTGGTTTACTACTTCTTTGGTTAACGGGCAATTGAAATAATAGCATAACGTGCTTCTTTCTCATTTTTGAGATTTTCTTCTTTCTGAAACTACTTTCATTCAAATTTTTTGTCTCAGAAACATTTATCTGAAAGTATATTTGAAAGGAAAATTGAGTCTTAATAAAAAGAGCAGTATTAAAATACTATTTAAAATTCATATTTTTAACTAATCAATGGATAATATAGTGTTTCAAATTTCATTAATATCTTTAACTATATATATATACATATATATATATATATATATATATATATATATATATATATATATATATATATATATATAACTAATATTTACGTTTTTTCTTTTATAACCATTTCTTCTTCTAGTTTTGCTTATTTGTGTCGTCTTTAACCCTTCTGTACTAATAGTTACTTTTTTCTCCTTCTAGTTTTGCTTATTTTTGTCGTCTCTTTTGTTACTGAATCTTCTCCAGTTAATTATTCTTTTAGTTTAAATGTAATTGAAATAAAAATATAAGTAGCTTCATTTTTCTTTCATTCATTGTATAAAACAACATTTATTAAGTTTGTCTGTAGGCAAAATTGAGTTGTCAAAACAAGAACAATACTATGATACTCTTTAAAATTTATCTTTGTATTGATCAGTTAATAATTTATTTCAAATTTTTACTAATATTTGCTTTTCTTCTTTCTAGAGCCATATTTTCTTATCCAGTTTTGCTTATTTTCGTCATCTTTTTTGATATTGGATCTTCTCCTGTTAATATTTTTTTTTATTTAATTGTAATTGAAATAAAAACATATAGATTCCTTTTTCTTGTTATTATATCGTCTCCTGTAAATAATTTTTTAATTTAATTGTAATTGAAATTAAAACAAAAGTAGCTTCCTTCTTCTCCTTTTAATAAGAAGAGCAGTAATATGAGAATCTTATTAGATGTGATGTGTGAGACACATTCATATAAATGAATTTAGAAGTCGCCCCACTAAATATTTTATCTTACTTTTGAAACGCCCTGGATAATAATTTTAGCATAGAATATTTTAATAAATGAACTTGTAAGACGGGAAAACTTCTCATTGAAACCAACAAAAGACGTCTATCAAGATATTTGAGTCGATTGAAGTTGATTGATCTGTACAAAATCTGTAAACAACTTCAATTTTACCTGAATTTGCACGTAATTTATTTTGTGCACAAATACCATTAAGAACCTTTACATTCCACCCCATCAATAGTAATTCCGACTGTAGTATTATTTTGTATTAGTGGGAAAAGCGTGTTTCGACGAACTATTAATTGATTTATTGGTGCGGCGCAGAAACTAATTGTGTTTTTGTCTACTTGCTATATAATAAAGAAGAAAGTAATAACATTAATTATTTTTTTTTGCATTGGAACATACGAATTTGGTGAAAACCAGGTCATAAACTGTCGTCGCAAACTGATTTATGTACAATATTACATGAAATTGTAATAGTAGGTGGTGTTATAATGCACGAGTGCTTACAAATAGTTGTACGGGTAATGAAATTATAAAATTTACTATCGACTCTCTTAGAGAAAAGTGACATTCGTTTTCCTACAGACCAGTAATCTTTTTAAGTTGACTTTTATGGATCTTTTATTAGGCGGACAATAAAAATTAAGTCAACTCAATTACATAATAATTATTATTGATGTTAATGCGACGAGTACTTTCACTGTACTACTTACTCGAGTGAAATAATTACAGTAACTGATGATATTCGTTACATTAGAACCTTTTTGTTAATACTTCACGGTGAAAATCGTTTACATGTTAGTCAATAGTTAATAGGATGGCTGCATTTTAAAATTGAATAAATTTATGCAATCATCTCTTCAAATTATTAATAAACGTAATAGTTTATTTGGATTTTGCAACCCAAGGGGATCATCAACTTTAAAACCAACGTGCCTTTTCGTTCTCATCCTTAAGCATAATAAAAGGCGAATTTCAAATATTTACGGTATGCTTTCCGCTTTTTAATATTACAATTACCTGTTATGTTTCCTAAAATCATATTAAGTACATACAAGCTGGTGCTTTGAAATAATGTCTTCTTCTAAAGCCGCAGATTCAAGGGTTAAAAATTAAATATTCAACAGTTTAATGTGTTGCCCTGAAATGTAAATAAGGTGCTTTTATTAATTTTAATTTTAATAGTTGCGATTTTATATATAATTTTAATAATTTAATTAAAATCTAATTTTATGTTTAATTATAATAACAACATAATAATGTTTAGTGGTGTCAATAAAATACAAATTGTTTACGATAAATGTAAATCATATTAATAAAATAACAAAAAGTTTATAAATACACGTAGAATACAGATAAACAGAAACGTTAAATATTTAGGCGTAACTCTTTTATTTTATGTGACCTGTTAAAATAATATTAATTTACTCTTGTTTTATAGGGTATTATAAAAGCTACTATATTTTTATTTTACAAAATGTTACATATATTTTCCTGAAGTGAATCGGACATAAATACATCAACTTTCATTTTGAAAGGGCTTTTTAATGATTAAATCTGTGTTATTTAATTTAACATTACTTTGTATAATATCTTTTTTATTTTATAATCCCCGTGGCATAAAGTCGACCATTTTCCCAATATACAACAAGTCTATATTCCTTCAAGCTTCTTGAACTGCTGTGATGAGTTCATTTAATTTTGTAGAATATTTTTTATACAGTTGATGTCTGAAGATTAGAACGGACAAGACAAAACATCGATGCTTTGGTATTTTAAACCAATTCGTCACACTTTTGTATTTCGTATATGGAACCAGATAAGATTTGATATTTTGACATTCAACTTGTCCAGTTATAGATTTTTTTTTGATTTTTCGAACTGAAACCCATTTTTCGTAGGTCCTACTTGACGAGTTTTTCAAAATTATTTTCTATAGGTTAAATTTTTCTAAAACAATTATGTCTACATGTTACTACATGTGTACTATAAATTTGATGATCTGAATTTAAGCTAATACCTGATAATTAGTTATTTCAGTGGTATGATTGTTAAGAAAATGAGTACCTACTTTACTATGTCATAGTAATTATTGATTAAAATTATGTTCCACATAAACTAAGCACTGGTTAACATATATAGATAGAACAGTTAGAGATTATGTCTCTTAAATTGACTTATAAAATCTTCAGTGTATTTTTAATTTAAAATTCTTCCAAGTACTCTACTGTCTTCAATTTGCAAGAATGTCCAAAGCCCAGCAACGAATAATTAATTAATGGCAGATACAAAAAAAGAATAAACAAAAGACAGCTTGCCATCCAGTGTGACCTTTAAAAATTTGATTGACTCATTGGATGTATTAACCTCTTTTCAACGAAAACACCATTTGTTGCCAAGATAAGAATCTTGGATCAAAGTCAACCGATTACACGAAAACCACACCATGACATTGTGTTTTGTTTCTTTAACTGCAACCATTAAAGTACCTAGTATACCATGTATAATAAATAATTAAAATATGTAGTTTGAACCAATTAATTCAATTGCAAATGAAATTCATAAATTGCAGCAGTAGTTCAAACCGTTAACGCCGATAAAACACTTGGATAGACGCAAAGCAAAGAAATTGAAAGTGTGAAACCTGAATTAGAAACGATTATTATACAACATTCACAATTTTTCGTTCATCATATTACCCAGCATTACCGATGACGTAAACCGACAATCGGCGACATTCTCCCCGAAGACTTCGTCTCCATCGTATTTTTATTTTGTTTACTAAATCAGTTCACTTTTCTCCCGCTTTTGTTTACATGAATAAATAAATACACACATATGAAAGTCCAATTTCGGATGACTTTGTATGTTGAATGTGAATGCGGATTTTCTCGGTGTCGATCTGTGACAGGAATATAAATATTTTGCTGGAATTTATATATTATCCTGTGGAATATGGCACAACATTATATTTATTCACTATAATCGTTGTTGTTAATTTGACACGGTTCCATTGATTTTTTATCGACGATTTACACAGTACGAGCAAGCAATTGTTGCGTACCACGCTTCAATACACCATTGTATAATGGTTGTACAAAAAGAATCACTTTCCTAATACATTTGATACAATGGTAACAAAAAATAGTTTTGTGTATGATATCGTAACAGTATTACGTAACTTATACGTGCATTTTACACATGTATTTATTTAAAAGAGTATTTATTTTTCGTAATGCACAAACATTTTGCAACGCCTTGGACCAAAGGCCAGAAGAACGAAATTTGCTGTTTACTTCCTTGAGCATCGCCAATAAAACGACGCAAGGAAGTGTGACCATTCAAATTTAAGACAAAAAAAAAAAAAAAAAAAAAAAATTAGCACGACCAAGTAAATAATTGTGACTAGTTAAAGAGTATAAATAGCATAGTCCGAAATCGTAAGTCCGGCTGAGGGCAACCTTGAATCCAATTTTTTTAAATGCAGAATCCCAAACAAACTCAATTGTTGGATGACGTTTATTTATATTTTTTAACCGCAAATCTAGAATTATTGCCATTTTGATTTACATAATTAGGTATAAAATTAACCGCAGCATTAAACGGATATCATTATTCATATTACACAGGTGGTCCAGATGTTATTAATAAGTATTTTGTAATCTACATAATGTGTAGTTATGACAATTACATGAAATTCAATCTCGATGACAAGTCAAAATAGAAAAAATATAATACTCATTAATTTAATAATTAGTATTTAAAAAATTCTTTAATAAGCAGATATTGAATATTATGCAGAAATATAATAAATATTTATTTATAGAATACGACATTTTTGTTATTTTTTTTATTTAATTAATATTTTTTACTTAATTTAATATTCATTCAGATTTAAATAAATACATTTCTGAATTAAGTAGTCAAACTATAAATATTTATTTTTTAGCGTAATTTGATAGCAAAATCCGAAAACCATTAATGTTGAAATAGGTTAATAATATATTTATAAAAGCACAAACGTCAATTGAAGCTTTTATCTACTTAATATTGGCTTCAACAGTTTTAAATTTTCTCTTTCTTTTTTCTTATCAAAGTAGAAACTTTTTTGAATATTTACGGTGGTCCATATTCTTAATGTTTCTTACATATATAAAAACAGTTATAAAATTAACTATTAACAATTAAGGTGAACAAATAACCTAAAAAAGTATTTTATATTTACAGTAGTAGTCATTACATATTGAAAAAAAAAGAAAATATATTAACTATTAATTCCTAAGTTAATAATCTAAAAAAATATTTATTTATGAATTATGATATTTAAATTAAATAATTAGTATTTTTTACTTAAATTAATATTTATTCAGATTTTAAATCAAATAGTCGAACTATAAACAAATGTAGTATAATTTAATGGCAAAACCAAATACCATTAATGCTAAAATAGGTTAATAATATATTTATAACAGCACAAACGTCAATTGAAGTTGTTATCTAGTTAGTATTGATTTTAACAGTTTTAAATTGTTTCGTTAGTTTTTTTTTCTCATCAAAGTAGAAACTTTCTTAAACCTTTTTAAATATTTATAGTAGTTCATATTCTTACGGTTCCTTAAATATAAAAAAAATGATGAAATTAACCATTAATATTTAAGATAAATAATCTAAAAATATATTTAATTAAGAAATACGAAATTTGTGAAAAATTTAAATTATTAATTTAATTTTAAAATTTAATTATTAAAATTTTCTTTTATAAAAATATAGTAGTATAAACGTCAATTAAAGTTTTTATCTAGTTAGTATTGAAGTACTGATTATAGTAGTAATATTGATTTTTAATTGTTTAGATTTTTTCTTAGCAATCTAGCAAACTTTTATTTTAAACATTTACTAAGGTTAATATTCTTACTTTTCATATGATACATATAGAAAAAAAAGCAGTATAAAATCACCATTAATATTTAAGGTGAACAAATAATCTAAAAAAATATTTATTTATGAAACTTGTGAAAAATTCTAATTATTAAATGAATATTTTTTACTTAATTATAGAATAGTAATTCAGAGATAAATATAAAAATTAGTAAAATTATAAATAAATGATGTGTAATTTGATGATAAAATATACCATTATCCAATACCATTAGTGCTAAAATATGATAATAAAATATTTATAGAAGTACATACGTCAATTGAAGTTTTTATCTAGTTAGTATTGACATTAAAAGTTTTAAATTATTTTGTTAGATTTTTTCTCAAAAAAAAAAAAAAAAACGTTCATGTCATATACCTTTTTAAACATTTACAGTCGTTCATATTCTAAGCTAAGGTAAATAAATAATTTTTATACAAACTGCGTACCAAAATAAATTATATTTTAATTGCCGGCAAAATGAATAACAAACGATGCGCCCAATAATTAATTGTTGGTACGGCCGAAAATTTATTAGAATTTAACAGCCGAGAAATTAATAATCCAGACTTACTTGCATTTCCGTAATCGCCGGCTTAAAGTCTCGGCCGCGGTTTGAAAACAACAACCGAAAAAGGGAAATGACAAATCACCGAACACAAACACACACACCAATATACACTTCAAGGTATACTAAGCATTTTTTTAATACTTGATCTCCTTATATACTCACTTATACCTCATTGTGTATTAACGTGTGATAAGAGCATTTCGTACTGATATCTACGAAGACGGACGGGCCAAACAGTACCACTCGCTGAGTGTCCCCTCTATGAAATCCCCCACGGTTCGGTTTCAGGTGCACTCATTCATATCCTGACTGTGTTACGTTATTTTAAGTAATATATTAAAATTATCGATGAATAAACTAAAATAATAGTTGGATGAAACTGGTTCAATTAACATTAATAAATGGAAACTTTTCACCTTGTTAATTTTCTGTCTTGTGAATTATTAATTAACAATTCAAAAACCATGAATTCAATATAAACATAAATATGAATCCGCAATTTTAAATTATGCGGAACAATAGATATTGAATTATATTAATATTCCAAGATTATTTTGTGCCTGAATACAATTTTACAGCTTGACTAATAAAATGTTCAAAAGACCCTTAAATTATCTTGCCCAAAATTTGTATGGAAAATAATTTAATTAAAAGGCATTTCTTGAAATTAATAGCAGCCCAATGGAAATTATTTTTTAATTAGTTTAATGTCAAACATTAATTAAATGAATTAGTGCCAATTTTTGGATTTTAATTAAACTAAGTTCTGCGTTGTATTGAAATAATAAAAGGTCTGCGTTGTTTTGAAAAATTTCGATATTGACAATCCGATGCGTCATTTATCGTTGTTAATAATAAACGCTGAATTTCGCATGAATTGTTTACGTGTATTGTTTTCGAGTGTCAAAGGTTAAAATCTGGCCGTAAAATACTTTTTAATGTGTGCTCCCTATAAAATACTAGAGAATTGTTCGTGGTGCATCCCCCATTCACATTCGCGTGGCTTTAAACCGTCCAGCGGGTTTGTTTGAGTAATTTCCACGTGGATTTATATCGTACAAATTGATTTTCACGGGCCTCATTTTCCGTTTTTATTGTGCAAATCTTACGCTGTTATGCAAAATTGGTGTTCGGTCCAAGTGGACGGGACAGCCATTGTGTTATTGGCCTTTTCATTTCGAATGTTACAGTTTAAAAAAACTGAAAACAAAAATTATTCCGGAGTGATAGAGTCGCAATTAATCGGGTCGCGTTCGAATTGGAATTGGATTTTTGTCGGGTATCGATCGATTCGCGGCCACTTAACGCATTTTATTTCCTTCTGTTTGCGTTTTGTATTGATATTATTAGATCTACTTGTCGGTTGCTTAATATTCGTGACGGCCCTGTTGGGGTCTTCCAGTTCACCAACTCGAAATTTTCTATTTTCAAAAAAATGTTAAATTATTTATATTTTTTGCCGTACGGAATTTTAATACATATACAGAGTGTTATAAAGTAACGTAAAATATTAGTAAAGTTATTAAAGAATTATTCATATTTTAATTTAGAAAAATAATGTGTACTCTCTGGAATATTAATTACAACTTTTTAAAACAGGTGATCAAAAATTGAGACCAGGTAGAACATGTTCAATGATGAAGAAAATCTAAATACATTTTTTTCTAATATTCTTCTGAAAAAAAAAACTATTAATCAGTTGATATTCTTTGCACAATTTAGGGAAAAAAGTAATTTTGATTAATTTTGATTGTTACTGCCGTTTTTGAAATATTTCAGTTTTAATGTTAATGTGGTTTTCATGCATTACAAAATCAAGTAGGTATGATATGATGAAATAAACTCAGATTATATTTATTTATTTATATTTGTGCTTTATGTCTGATTTGTATCAAATTTGTGATTTTCTTCTGATGATAAGCAAAATATTCAAAATATTTTTTTAAATATGTGATTATTCGTCTATCTACATATTATTAGAATATTTTTTAAACATTTTCATGAATATCATGAAGAGAAAGCTCAGATCACATCCAGCAATAACCATCGAAGAGTTGCGTGCTCGTCTCCAAGAAATTTTGAACAATTTTACTCCGGATGATTGCTAAACATTAGTTGACACTATGTCGAAACATATCCAGGTGGTAATAAGTCGAAAAGGCGATGGTCAGTGGTCATTTTTAATTTAATTTCTATTCATTTTCTGTTTATAAAAAATATTAGGAATTTGTTTACATTTTTCTTTCTAATTATGTTAAACTATTTTTAACCCCAATATCTTTCAGAAGGAGATCTGCAGTTAAGATTGCAATTTTATAAATAGCTCCAACACGACCAGACACACAACACATTGTTATCATAAATATTTTTTTCTAATGAGGCAGCTTTCGTCAGAAATGGTGTTTTTTATATGCACGACGAACATGTTTGAGCTGATAAAAACCATGATGCAAGAAAAATCACACACTACCAACAATTAAATTTAAAATAAATGCTTGGGTTGTAACATTAGGAAATAAATTACTAGGCTATACTTTTTTCGGGGTAATTTAACTGGAGACATGTATCTGCAATTTCTAGAAACAAAACTTTATGAGTTTATCTCAAAAACGACTGTGGAAATTTCTTTTCAATTATGTAAAAAATACTTAATAGTTTTCATAAATACTAAGTGGTATTGAAAATAAGGAGGGAAATTGAAGATAAGCTCCCAAAATCTACATTGCACTCTCATTATGAAAAAAAAAAAAATATTACATTGAATGGTAGGTATGATTTTACGATAATACCAAATTTAAACACGATTTGATCAATGGTTATAGAATCAGAAGCTTTAGAAAACAAATTTAGTTAGATTTTCATCATTATTGATTTTGTTCTACTTGCCCCCAAAATTTCGTTTATTTTAGAAACACTTTGTATATGAAATAGTGTGTATACTGTAAAAAGAAATATATAGTATTTGAAAGGGTTAAGTATGGACAAAAATAAACAGAAAACTTTTAATAAATATGGGTCAGAAAATGAACGGTTCTGAACATATGGAAGATATCTTTTTATAGCCTATTTTTGAATGTACACAAATTCGTTTGTTATGATTGTTTACTGTAACGCGGAATTAACCGACATGCATTTTATGTAAGGTACTAATGGGATTACCACCGAAGCGCGACGTCTTTATGGTGGAGCATAGCAACATACAATTTTTAGAAGAATTCATAAAATATTAGATGGTACCAGTTTATTGAGAACATAATCCAGAGTCAAGGTAGTAATTAGTGGTCTTCTTAGTTGCTGTAATGAAATCTGTACATCAGTCGTATTTTTTATTAAATATTTGGAAGTTTATTGTAGAAGACAAATTTCCAGGTCCAGTTATTGTACAATTCTATTGAGAGGTACTGCTTAGATGATTTTTTTGCAGAACACAATTGTTGATCTCTTGGACTTTGTTGCCTTTGGTCCAGTTGTTGATGTCTTGGACTTTGGACTAAAAGGAACAAATGTGGCACCAGTATAATGGTACTCCAGCTCGTTGGTGGCTCGACAAATTAATTAAACTTTCTTTTGGCCTTTATTCCTTTGAATTAAAGGCATCAAGTATGACACCATTATCTCAAAAATAACCTTCCATACCTCCTAAATCGTTCATTTAAGGATTCACATTTATTGAGACTTTTCCTTATTCTGGTTCATACTAAAATATTTTATATTGTTTTATTAAACCCTGTACATATATAAAAATCCCGAAGGCCGTTTCTGTTTGCAAGTGCACTCACCAAATCACGGACAACAATTAATTAATTGCGACCATTTAAAACCGACAAGGAAAACAATGGCATTGTTCATTGTAACGAAAATTTTAACACATGATGACATAAGCGCATTCTGGAAACGTTTTCGGTTAACCTAATCGCAGATCGGCTTGTATTACTCATGGCTTTAACACTATTATCTCGTAAAAATCAATACACAACAACATGTGTCACTTTTTCAATTATACCCGATTCCATTCGTCTGTTTGTTAAACTAATGAATTTTAGGTTAACAAAAAAAAAATGTACAAAAGTTTCCGAGCTTTTCAATGATTCAACGGGGGGAGAAGACAATGGAGGCAAATGTATGCGATTTTAAAAAATGCGTGTACCATCGAAAATGTCTTTTGTCTAAAGGCCATAATTAGATCATTAATTACTAATAAATCCACGAGTTTATTTGCTTGAAATTCATTAAAATCAACGTGCACAAATGTAATATTACAGCTTGGGTCAGCCGTGCTTTTATTTTAGTTGTAAAATCTCCTTTTATTTGCCACGAAAAATCTATTAAAATATATTTAATTCTCGGTGTCAAAGTGTAAAAGTTTCGACGGGAATAGAAAAACTTTGGAATTTAACGTTTCATAATACGAACAAAACTTTTATTTCAAGTGTGTTAAATTATGAAAATTCTGTTATCGTCGCCGACATATTTTATTTAAATTTTTTGATATTGGAGTTTTGTTAAAAATGTCGAACGAATATGCAAAAGTGGATAATGCGGGAAGTTGGCCAAGTTAAAATGTGCCGGTTATTGGAAATTGTTAACGTAAAAATTCGACCGAGTTTCACAAGCAAACATCCTTACGTTAAATTCGTTGATTTGTCCTTAATATTTCTTAATTAAGATTGTCCATTTAGATTGTCTGCACCAAGTTTACTTATCTGATTTGTAGTAATGAACAAAAAGTTTATAAGGCACCAGGAACCGACGGTTTTAAACGTTTACAAATTCCATGTTGGCGTGGATAACTAACCCTGTTTAATATTCCAATTGCATATTTCACTATTAGTTAACCCTCGAACCCACAACAATTTGTTCTATTGTTTGATTCCTTTGCTCACTGCCAGAAAGTTGTCGAGCTAATTTATGAATTTTCTAAACATTATCTGGTTCGTTCACATCGAACTTGTTTACCATGCCACCAAATTCCAACATTTTATTGACCCATTTTTTTGCCAAAATGTGGTCCAGCGTACTGGACTGGTCAATACTTTTTTTCTACCTGATTCAGGATTGATCCAATTTTAGCCACAAGGCGAACCTGGCCACATTTACATCGCAAACAATGTTTACTTTTTTATTTGGGTTCTGCAGTTTTATTTGTCAATTTGAGATTAACACGGGGTGACGTCTTTCGTATAAATATTCATTATTACATTAAGAAAATTCCGAAATGAGCGTTTAAGGAGTCCTTGTAACATAAACGGAAATTTTATTATACGTAAAAGTGATATGTGTCAGTTTTATGTTCCCGGTCTTTATTAAATATAAATTTAGGTGCGCCTCACATTTAGCACGGTAATGTCTGTCTGCAGTTGCCGGATGAATTTCAAAATTAAGTAATTTTAAAATAGTTCGGACAACGTGAACAATGTCCGCCGTTTGATTATTCGATTTATCACGGGAGCTTTTAACTTTTGCGTCTGTTTTTTCAAAAGCACACACAGCAAAATTCTGTACAAAGCTGAGATTATGGTGTTATCATATACTGTTGCCTTAATGCCTTTCCAGTACTGAAAAATGACTAGATAGCATTACACGTTATACTCTCGTAATCCGTTTTTCCATTCGATATACAATGTAAATAGTGAAATTGATTTATCCTTCTTTCATTTTGATAAAAATGTAATGTAAGTTGCAATCGAAATATTCACGACAATTGTTGTTGCATTTGCTGCAGAAAATTGTGGAACTCAAAGGGCCGACGGAATATTTGGTAACGATCTTGTTTGTTACAAAGCTTGTAACATGCAGGGCAAAATCCAGTTACAATTTTACTCAATTGAATCCACAACTTCTTTAATTTTGTTTAGGTAATTTATTTATGTTTAAATTTAATATTTTTCGATGTTTTGCCCTAAGATAATAACGTTATATTATAATAATGAAATATGTGACAAAATAGTACAGTTTTAATAAAGCAACAAAAATTTAAAGTAATAATTTAATAAATTAATAATGTGACATATTAACATAATATATAACTACCTATAAAGCAACTTAAAGTAATAGTTTAACATAATAATATTACCAAAAAGTAATGAAATAATATAATATAACGACGCTATAATATATAATAATCTAAAAATGTACAAAACTAAGAAAGATTTAAAAAAGTGACAAATTTAAAATAATAATTTAATAAAGTAACTAAATAATGTGACAATAGAATAATGAAATAAAATAGTAACGATATAATATATATCAATCTACAAATGTAACTGATTAATAAATATTCAGTAAAATAACATAAATTTAAAATAATTTAATAAAGTAACAGCGACATAATATATAAATCTAAAAATGTAAGAAACTAATGAAATTTAAAAAAAGTAACAAATTTAAAATAAGTAACAACAATAAAGTTTTAAAAAAGTAATATAAATTTAAAATAGTAATTTAATAAAGTAACAGTATAAGATAATAATTTATTTCTAAAATAATGAAATAATATAATGTAGAAACGATATGATATATAATAATCTAAAAATGGAACAAACTAATAAAGTTTTAAAAAAGTAATATAAATTTAAAATAATAATTTAATAAAATAATAAAAATTAAATATAATAATTTAATAAAGTAACAGTATTAGATAATAATGTGGTTATAAAATAAAATGAAATAATACAATGTAACAACGATATAATATATAACAAACTATGAAGTTTTAATAAAGTAATATTTTTAATAAATGTAATAATAAAATAATATATGGTAACAGAGTTATAATATAAAATAACATAAAAATATAATAAAATAATAAAATTTTAATAAAGTAACATAAATTTTAAATAAGAACTTAATAAAATAACATGTAACATAATAATGCACAAATATAATAAACTAATAAAATAAATAAATAAATAAAGTAACAAAAAAATTATTATTATTAATTACTTAATGAAATAACAAAGGTTTAAAATAATATCCTGACAATATAAGAATACAATAATGCAGTAAAATTATGTAATAATAAATAATTAATATAGAAATATAAAAGGTAAATAATATTAGAAAGTAATCAAGTAAAAAGTGGTAACGTAATATCTTAAAATAATATTGAATCGAATTTCATTCCGCGTTCGAATTATTTCCTCCACACATTGTTGATGAAAATCCCCGGATTAATTTGTTTCATTCAAACCGACCCCCGACTATTGATTCACATACTTTTTAAAACAAATACGAGGAATTTTTTTGTTAATTTGCATACATGACACGCTATGTGTTTGTCATTTGTTTATGTAAATAATGCAGTAGGTATATCACATTTACGGGTCAACAATAATTGATGAATAATTTTGAGACTGCGCCACACTGCGAGATAATTACCACAAAGTGAATATATATATGGTACGCGAGCTTTGGACGTACAAAAGAAAATATTCAAATTAAGTAATACTACATTATGTTGTATTTACGTTGTTTGTATGAATAAATTAGCACGTTTGTCGCACGCAGTTGTCCGAAAACAGTTTGTACTGGAAGCAAAACCGAATGCAAATGCCAATAACACAGAATTAATTGTTATTCACTGCACACGTTAATCACACAAAAATGTACTCTGATTTTTGGACCCTCGTAAACGCGGCCGAAACATCTTTTAATTTATTCGCCGATCGATTGGTCGTGTGGGACGTTAATTATCGGAATGATCTTGAATACGAAAGTTTGTTTTCGATTGTCAGGAAATTTTAGTCATCAACCGCCATAAACATGGTCTGAATCACTTGACAAAAAAAAAATGGACTAGGTTCAACAACCGTTTGGCTACAAAAGAAAGGCAAAAGGAGCCGGGTACATTCTCCATCTTATTCCGCAACGATTTTGATGACATGTGATTTTAATAATATGTACGGAAATGAATTGATACGTCACACCACGAAAACACACTAGGTGTTCGTTATTGCCTTACCTCCGTTACACTTGTTCATCTTGCTGAGGATAATTGCAATCTTACTTTTACTTATCAGATTTGCAGCAACTCAAAAGGTTTTCCTGGCAGGAAAAAATTTACTGATTCCAGCACAACGTTTATTGGGCTAAATTTATTACGAGCATGAACGTTTTAGTCCGGCGCAGCATCCCTTCATTTTTAAGACAAATTTCTCTCTCTCGCGTCTGCCCCGGGTTTACATTTACAACTTTCTGTTTATAGAGAATAATTTATCACCACCTCTTCGTTTTAATAGTGCTTTTACTTTCCAGTTAATTTACACACAGAGAGAAAAAACGTATTTCTGTTTTCGATGGTAAATTTCGTTTAATTACTACAATGCACCAAAAAAATGTATGACGTAGAAAGTCACGTTGTTTTTGTTCGAGGTTGACAATTAAAATTACAACCAGAAATTATTACCCAAAACAAGGCGTTTACAGCCAGTTAAATTTTATTCGTAAAACTCCAATTGAATAATTGCCATTAAAATGGAAGACGCCAAACGCCCGGTTGTTCTTAAGCAATAGAATTTAACTAACTAGCCATTACCTCACCATAAAAACTGCAATTTCTATATCTAAAATTAGCAAAACGGAAAAATTTCAACCGCACACTTTTTTTTTTGTTTCAATGTTACGTAACAGTTGTTGTGTAACAGTCAGGTGAAATTGGCGCATGTAATTATTGAGATAGATCGTGTTCAAGATCAGACAGACCTCTTTGGTTCGTCACACGTGTTTATGTTTGGTGGTCACACTGTTTATTTTTGTTGAAAAGAAAGGTGCGCAGTTCAACGCACTTCGTCCGGGATGAAGTGATCAGCGTCGCCAAATTGCATCGTTGCGTGGAAAATGTTGGTTACAACCTATATTATATTAATTGAATAAATGCATTTTGCATAATCGATGAATTGCTGGGAATTGCCCAAGTGATTTTCATCATATCTGCGGATTAGCCGCGTAATCTTGTGTAAAATTCGCTTATGTAATGTTTTTTTAAAAGTGCATTTTAACAGAAACAAGTAGCTAATAACAATTGGCAGTCCATATGGTGAATACTCGGTATATCGTTCATCATCATTATGCAATTAATTCGTATCGCACCTGGCATGGCATAATTTTTATTTCAGTTACTGGTGTACGGGTACAACAAGTATTTTGTAGAAAATATGAGGAATTGATTTAATAATCGCGTTCTACACCTGCAAGTTTCCTAATTAATACGCGAATAATTTTGTCGCCAAATTAATTAACAACGCGGAACTTCTTATGTAATGGTGTTTTGTTATTCCGGTAAGTATAAATTATAGTGAAAAAAAAATAAACTGTCAATAATTTTATCAATAACCGTTGAAAACTGATTAAGCTTGACACATTCATATCCAACACAACATCCCTTTAGAGTTGTCGAGATGAAATTAACTTATATGTTGAATTGTACTATCCACTTTAACAGTAGTATTTCTAAATTATTTGAAGTTAAATAAGAATATTTGTATTTTAAACCTTACTTATTTAAAATTTAAAAATTTACTAAATTTTTAAACAATTTGATTATATTCTTATATATATATATATATATTTATTTTCTTTTTTCTCTTCTATATTTATGAGTTTTAATATATTTTTTCATTTAATTTTTTATTAGTTTTCTGAATTGGTTTTCCATTAAATAAAATTTCTTTATATATTTCTTTTTGTTTGAGTAGTACTAGGATACTCTTTATTTCATTATTTATTTATTATTCTATTAATCTAATTTAAATTTTAGTGGTATTTTTTATTATTATATAACAAGCATAGATTTATTTCTTGAATATGAGATGATGATCAAAATTTGAATTTTTATTCTGTAAATGTTCTTTTACTGTTATTTCTTTCTGTTTATACAATGTAGATAGCGTTTCAATATTTGCACAATAGTTTATATATTCCACTTTATTGTAAAATTTGTGATTTCTCCGTTGAGCTTTTTAAAAAGTTATATAAAGTATTCTGTGTTTTGGGAGCAGTTAATAAGATAATTTTTTTTTTAATTTTGTTTATATTATTTCCTGTGTCCTTTATAAGTTATTTTTCTATATTGGTAGTTTTCTTTTTTTCTTCCTTTTAGGAGATTAGTTAGTTAGATATTTTTATTTCATTAAATCAATTTTCTTGTCTGATTTGGATTATTATTATTATTATTATTATTATTATTATTATTTGTGAGGGATCTTGTTTATTCTGTGCAACACGCTGTAGAATGAAATATATTTGTGTTACGTACAACGATAGAGTCTTGTGAAATTATTAGATTGGTTGTTATAATAAATATAGCTCGTGTTGTTTCTGTATATGCTTATTTATTATTTCTTTATTCTTCCTCTTCTACTGTAAACTTTAATATTGGTTTTTGATCATTTATATATTTGTAGAATTTGTCTAATTCTTCTTGTGTACCAATTTATATGCATAATTCAGTTATGACATATAGGAAACTAACAACAACCAGCGCAATATTTCCATAAAACCTATATCATTGTACCCAAGACAAATACTATACTTTCTACAGCATGCTTCATAGAATAAACAAAATAATAATCCGAATCGCATAAGAAAATGGAGTTAACGAAAAAAGATTTAAAGAATCTATAAAAAAATTATATGGAAATATGGAAGAAAACAAAACTATCAATAAACAAAAATACAAAATAATAATAATAAAAAATTAAAATAAAATCTAAAAATTGCCACAATTAATATCTACAATATTTATTATAATTTGTTGAAAAAGGAACAAAAAGCTCAGATTTTACAAAAAAAGTTTGTTGGACATTATTATAAAATAATTATAATGCAATCTATATTAAAGAATCAAAGCAGATGAAGAAAAAATGCAATTTCGAAAATCATCTGCAAGAAACACTTAGAAAACAACCTAAACCATTAATGGATCCACTCGTCCAGCCAAAATTTTGTGCCTTACTTCTTCACTGTTATTTAATCCTTATTTTAAATGTACCTTCAACAAAGTCTAAAAAATTCAAAAAATTAATAAATGAATATTTAGAATGTCAACTGAAATTAAAGCCAACCTGGAAGAAGAGGGTTTGCTGAAATTAGTTCAGTGAGAAGATAATTAGTTTCTACTAAAAATAACCAATCAAATCAAACAAAAAAAAACTGAGCCACAGAAAAGTGATGGAATTTTTTAGTGACAAGTCTAAATTTAATTAATTAAATTATGTTAAACATCCTACAGGGACAAAAGTTCACAAAAAGTTATACCCACAATGAAACATGGTGGTAATTCAATGGGGACGCTTCAATTGTCATGGGGTAAGTCCCTTAGATTGATTTATGTACAGTGATATATTAAACAGCAATTTGGTTAAATATATTGAAGAAATGATGCCCTTAATATGTGTATTTCAATTAGAAAACGATCCCATCCAAAATTGTGACAGATTAGTTAAATTATATTTTACAAATTTAAATGGTCTCATCAATGTAATTCAAAGAAGCTTGAAGAAATATTGACTTGTATAATATTTGTAAAATGGTGGAGTCTGTCCACGGAGATGGGTCAAAATTATAAGTATATAAAAGTAATATTTTATATACTGTATAAAGAAAGCAAAAATAGAAAGAGTTATGATTAAAATATTTGCTATAATAATTACCAGTAGTGTCTCAATAAAGGAGGTGTATGATGTTATATCAATATTTAAACAATTGAATTATGTAGGTATAAATAATACCTAAAAAACAACATAAACAATTAAAGCATTTCATTATTTTGAGTGTACTATCAACAAACTCTATGTTTATTTTAACCTACATAATTCTTTTAACGTGTAGATTTTAGAATTGAAGTTTTAATAATTTATTATTTTAATTAGTGACATTATATTATTGTTCAGTAAAATAAAAACAAAATAATAGCAGAGAAATGCTTTGTATTTAACTTCAAATAGTAAAAAATATCACTAAGAAATCTTAATTTAGGTTAGGTTAGGTTAGGTTAGGATAATAAAATAAACATAATTCCATTGAAAGAAAAAGAAACCGTGGAAAAGAAAAAGAAAGTTGTTGATATAATATTAAATTATTGCAGACTATTTGATGATAACTTGGTATGTCAAAACAAGGGGAGTTATAAAATAAAAACAATATAATAGAAGATAAGTGCTCTTTATTTAACGCCAAATAATAATAAATTCATTAATGGTAAATCGCCTGAAAATTCTCCCTTGCGAGTCCCGACAAATTCAGACATTAACTTTTTGTTTATTGAGAACAATCCATCAGCAGCACGTTTAATAACCGTAATTGCCTGCAATAAAATCGCGTTCCATTCACGGAATATTACGTGTACAAGGAAGACAGACCGTTGTTACAAAACAGATAAAACCCGAAGCCGAAGCCGTAGGAAACTGATGCTAATCACATCCTTAACTGTCGCGTTTTTTCCACGTGAACCATCTTAATCGCGTCCGAATTGCTACATTCTATTTCACCTTAGAGGAAAACACAAGTTGATTATCAATTTAAGTGTATCAGGTAGCAGTACCGCTGTACCACGAAACAAGGTCAGAAATTCACTCTGCAACGAAAGTACTTTCACTGCATCGTTGCTAGTCGCCGGTCAAATTTAATCTACGTCATATTCATTTTTCGTACGTCTTACACGTTGAAATAATTGATATTTTCATACTACATTTGCTTATATTGAAACAATGGCGAGGAAGGGAGTGGAGGATGACAAAGAAATATATCAAAAATATCCCAGCAGATTCGGCTGGTAGTGCTAAGCCAGCAATTTTTCCATGGAAATGCACTTAATAGGGTGTTCCGCAGTGTAATAAGGCACAAAGACGTTATCGCCGACTTTTAAAAGGTCATTCGGATAAAGAATATGAACTGACCATCTTCCTTTTCCACATTATACAAGATTATCGTAAATTTACTTTATGTACTTATACGTTTCATCCCTGTTTCTATTATTGCTGTTCAAAATAAAACAACGTTGATGATTTGATTGAGAGTCACAATTTTATTACATTACTTTATTCAATAAACGTTCTGTAGTGGATATATGTAAATTTAATATTTATTAATTGTAATACCTTTTGTTTCATTAATTTATAATTTGACCAGTACATTAGCGGTATCAAATTAACTGTGTTATTGATTTCCTTTGTGGTAAAATATTAACAGCGGTTAAAATTTTAGCGAACATCCATGTTTCATAAAAAACTGTATTTTATTCTCGGCTAGGTTCTTAAAAGGGCGCCATAAATTAGCAATTACCACGTCTGAAAACTTTATAAATCCTTTTTTTTTTAAAAAACTATTACTTTCAATTATTTTAAAGTTTTCTTGAACTCACTTCTGATATTCAAGCATAATTTAATTTTCCTATACAGCATTAATGTTTTATGTCAGCTTAAATCTTTAGGAAACGTTACATAAATCCGATAAATATTAAAATATATGAATTATTAGGGATGAAGAAAAAATCACGAGCGATTACCCCAAATCCGTCTAATAATAAATTTCATTTGAACACTAATCCTTTTCCGAATGTAAATCTGTCAGTTTAAGACTATGTGAAGTCTGTGAATTTATTTGGGACCCGGTTTATTCTTCCTCAATCTCAAAGAAAATTACGCTGTTACAGAATTAATCGTATGCGCTTCCTGCTGCTGACTAATTGATGTCAAGTATTTTTTTAAGGGATAATTCTTTAAATGTGGCTAGAGAAATTGCACAAGTTACTATTTAATGTTAATTAGGAAATGTACGTCTCTAATTAAATGTGCTCAAAATATTTTTAAAATGTTTATGTATTATTTCTTTAATTTGTACCTAAATCAACATAATATTTAATTAATTTAAATCTTATTTTTATGTTTTATATGCTTACAGGATGCATTTTGAATTAATTCCTTTTATGAAATTATTTATGAAATATTTAATTTTAAATTTTGTGTCATTTTCTGACGATTATTATAGTTTTATTTGTAAAATAATTGGGATGAAAATTGTGCAGTTTTTGTATTTGTATTCTTTGTGCTACTCATTAATAGATGTCGCACATATAAAAATTAATCAAAACCAACAGCAACTATACTTTTAATAAAATATTACTTTCCTTATACCCCAGTTTAATTATGTATAAATATGATGTTGATAGAAGAGTTTAAATTTAATATATCTGTAGCGATGTGTGAAGTTTACATTTTGCTGAGTTCAAGTAGATATTATACAACTCGGTGTACGTCGCGGAGCCTTGCAATACAGTCATGCACGGGATTACATGAAATTTAATATTGTCAACATTTGATTACAGTCGGGGAAATTGCAGACGACAAGTCTCTATTTAAAATTGATAACGGTTTTTGGCGTGCGTTTCGCGTTCTAACCGCCGCATTAGTGTTGCATTTCGGCAAGACGCAATTTCGAATTAAAATCGGACAGATGAAATAATCGATCGGTTTTCGCATTTGCACATTCACACACACTCACATCCGGGCCCGTATATGCGGTATTTCTTTGATGTCTATCAAAAGGCCACCGCGGCACGTTTGAAATTTTTCGGTGTTAGATAATAATAAAAATTTGCCTTTTATGTCGCACCAAATTTTTATCAATTCCAAACAAACCTGTTTACTTTGTCATTTTTTCGAATTCATGCAAAAAATTCATTCATTTTTATAAAATTGTTTTAATTTTATTTTGAAAATTAGTCTATACAGGGTGTTTCAGAAGTAAAAAAAAATATTTTACTTCACATACACTTGAGTTTATTTTAAGAAAAAAACTTTATATGAATCTATGTCTATATACAGGGTGGTAAGTTTTCAAAAAATTATCTATTTTATAATATCTGTAATACCTATCTAAACATTTTAATGAAAGTTTGTTCACAGCTAATAAATTCAATCAACGTTAACTTACAAACTCGAACAAATATAGATGTAAAAATAATGTCCATGAAACCCATCAAGGTAAATAAAATTAATAAATTAAAATCTTGAAATTATTAATTTTTTGGGATTATGGTCTATGAATAAAAGTCTTTATTATCTTAATATTTTATTTTTGGCTTTTTATAAGAAATTCTATCTATTTTTATGTTTTTAACATTACTTACAGATACAAATATTATTATCTTACAGTTACTTTAAAAGTCAATTACTCGAAACAGTGACAACACAAATAACATTTATTACGCTGTCAATATGTTGAAGTTTCCTGAGATTTATGAGTTGATAATGATACTATAAATGTAGCTAAGTTGACTGTTTTCAAATTAACACCCTTTAATTTTTTATTAACGTGACACGTTTTTAAAAGAAGACAATTTTTATATAATAATTGCTTACAACATTTTGTATTTGCGAATCATCTCTCGTTAATCATCGTATTATCTTCAAAAATATTGAAGTTATCGGTGATAGTTGCTTGAAAATTTAATAATATACCATTAACAATATATCTTGCATATATCGATCGGTCGTCATGCCTTGATATATGTACAATTCGGTACGGCCATTATAACGAATTCCTCCCCATCCCATAATAGAACCCTCTTGGGCAACAGGCTTAAGCCTTTGAACTATTTCTTGAAACACATCGTCTGGACCAGATGATAATTAAAAGGTCATCATTGTACAGTCCAATTCATATGTGAAAAGTATTCATAAACTTTTAATAAATGTATCACGTATTAATAAAAAATATGTAAAAAATTAATTTAGTTTTTTATTAACATGTGCGTGTATTTATTAATTTTTTTTTAACAATTTGTCAGGCGTATGTGTAAAATTAAATTTATTTTAAAAAGTAACAGATGTCGTTGACACTTTACAAATATGAAAATATGAAGTAAATGTAAATGTAATTGATTGAAATTTATTAAAATCAATAATCGATTAGTTGTTGTATGTAAAAACAACTGGGTTTAAAGGAATCCCGACGGGAGAGGTCTTAAAGGATCTAAGAAATATAAAGAGTGTCTGAAACGACCTTTTTCCTTTTGTTAGTGTTCAGTTTAATTAAAGTGACATTTTTATTGACAAAATTTGGTTTGGTCTGATTGTGAGTTAAATTTGAATAGAATAAAAGGGATTTATTCCGTTTTAATACCCTTATTGTTTGATTTACATCACAAAAGACGTAGTTTTTATACAAAATAGCGTGTAACAAATAATTTCCCCGGGTAAAATAAATAAAATGCGTCGATTGTGCTCGAATGAGATTAATATAAAGTGGAAGTGGTACGGATGACAGTGCGTAAAGGAAGAGGAAAATCTCGGAAGAGGTGTAATGTATAGGGAGTAGTAAATAGTAGAAGTGTAGGAATTAAATGACAAGAATATATAGCAAGAACAGATTTCAATAGCAGCTGTATAATGTATATCTCGGCTTTTGTGTTGAGCGGTACGAAAATCGCACAACGCAAGGAGGTTGTTTGCTAATTTACCAAAAATAATCACATTAATTAAAATTACTGCAAGAGATAAGGATTTTTTTCCCGAGCAGAAATTAATTATCTTTTAATGAAAATTAAACAGATTCCTTGAACACAAAAATTGGGTGTTATTAGAGACAATTTAACTTTAATAAAAAAACTGGATTTTTTATGGGCAGATGAATGGATTGTTTCAAACATCAATTGACTATCGATTTTGCTTTTTTTTTTGATACGATTTAATTTTTTTACGTACGTAACCCAACAAATAACAACAACAATAGGTAAAATTTTATCCGGCATTAAATCGATATATCCAGTGGCGTTGGGCACAAACCATTTCTAGGGTTATTGCACCATTTGTCGGTTAATGTGATTTCGCGATTTCAACGAGCAATATACTTAATGAAATGTCTAAAATTGTGCCCTACTCACAGCCCTTTTGAGTACTGAAAACAATTAAAATTCAATGAAAGTAAGTGTATGCAATTAAAAAAAAAACGATTAAATCTAATTGGTTAGGCCAGCAAATTTAATTAACAAAAATTTCTGATGTTTAGTCAATCAAGTTTATTAAAAACAGTAATTTATTTAAGAATTTAAATTATAATCTCTTTTATCCTTATATTTTTTTAATTTGAGACGTAAGAGGTCTTTTCAATTAATCAAAATATTACAATTAGTTGAGAAGTTATAGAAAACAAAATAAATCACAATTTACTTTTTAAAAGATTGCCAACCACAGATAATAATAATACTCAATGGTCTAGGGACACTAAATATCTAGGACTCCATCTAGATTTCAAACTCACTTGGAAGCTCCACACGAACTACGTGCAAGTAAAACTTGCGTGGCTATGAGCAAGTTATAATCTTTACTGTATAGACATGGCCTAGCAAGAACTATCAAGTTTGAAATTATTAAATTCATTGTAAGAAATCAACTTGTTTATTATTACTCAGACAGTATTTCGATTTCAGTCAAATGTAATGACTGAAGACTTTCCCTGTAGTCTTCTGTCTAGCCTTCTTTCAAAAAGGTTTCAAACCTGGTAAGCGGGCATTACATTTAAAATCCCCTGGTAGTAGGTTTAGAGGATACATCTTTCAGGTTATACCCACACTCGGTACTATTCCACCACTTTAAACAAATATAAATTACATAAACTCAAATAGCTTATAAATATTAAAAACAAAATTCAAGATATTGCAAATATTTCGTTATTTTTCACTTTATAAAATACAAAAAATATGTGGATAATATATAAAATTGTATAATGTTAAAATATTGTAAAGGTATCTAGAGTAAAGCAAATTTAATGATTTGACTGTGCAATATAGTTTTAATGAGGTTACAAAATTCTGAATATTGAAAACAATTAAAATTTAATAAAAGTAAGAATCCTTAATTAAAAAAAAACGATTATGCCTTAGTCAGGCCAGCAAATTTAATTAAAAAAAATCATATAAAGTAAAACAAACATTTTTCTAATTTAAAATCAAGGTACATTTTGTTACTTGTTTCATGTTTTAATTAAAAAGAAATTATTTTAGAAATTGAATTTTATACAATTTTTTACTATTATATTTTTCTAATTTCGCAGAAAATATTTTTTGTTTATTATTTTTCTATTTTGATAAATCAAATCTCTTTACAATTTATCAAAGTAAAGCATTTATAAGCAAATTAAAAAAGTAGAATAAAAAACAAATTACTTTATAAGAAGTTGTCAACCCTAGATAATAAAGCATTAAATAATATTAATATTCAATTGCATCTTTAAGAAAGGTAAGAAGAATACAATGTTATCAATACGACTTTGTTGTACTCTTGAGGGGCATGCAGTAACCACAAGAATCTGTTATAAACTCTCAAAGAAGGTATTAAATCAAAATTAATTGAGGAACATATAATGTTCAAAACTTTTAGAAGGCGTTAAAGCCCATTAAACTATCAACACATTTGAGGTCGAGTGGTGGTAGGTTTAGTGGGTATACCTTTCAGGTTAGCCCCATAAAATAATAATATTAAATCTACAACTAACACAATGAAATAATAAACCAATGCCATACAATTATATAATTTTTAACATACACAGCAAACAAATAAAGGTCATATTATTAATTATAATTAACATAATAAAATACATTCGATAAAAACACTATTTAATTAAATCAACCACCTCGCTAATGTGCTTTTAAAACAATTATGGAGTGTTTTATTAATGTTTTGAATTGCAGGTGGTAATTTATTGAATTCTGTGATACCTTTATATAATATGTAATTGGACACATATTAAATTAAAAATGTTATGGGGGCTGCATATTATGTTTTAATTTAAAAAGCATCATAAAACAACGTTTGCTTTATAGATACAATTTTAAAACAGATGTGAAACAATTGACACACAAGATAACCCTCATAATCCGTTTTACTATAATTTATAATATAATTCATTAATCTTATGTGGGTAAATTATATAGAAGGGTAAAACTGAATTGCAGGTGTGGGACTGCTAAACAATTGTATAATAATAATTTTATGAGTATAGGTAAATTGGTTACCATTCTGCATGTGAAAAATATTTTTACTATTAGTATCATTTTATCGATCATTAGCTTTTCTTAGATTGAAGTACATAATTTGGATCTTAGGAATTTAATAAAAACTCAGGTTAACAATAATCTGTCTATATTAACAAATAAATAATAAGAAAACAAAACAAATAAAAATCTTAAGTAATCCAAAAGAAAGGAAAGATAAATTAAACTTAATTATCTCGTAAAATTAAAAATAAATATATAAGCAAATAAAACAACTAACAAGAAATTCAATAAAATTTAATGTAATAAATATAAACTAGAGTTTTCATAAACCCCGTTTCTAGAAAGGGATGAAGTAGGTGATGACATAAGTCCTTATGGCACAGAAAGTTTCCAACAACGCTACTACTTCAAACTACAACTTCATTTACACTTTTGCCAAATTAATTTAAGAATTTTCCTAATTATGAAACTAAATCATAATGACATGATTTAAATTCTATATATAATATACTATAACTTTTGCATAAGGAGAAACCATTATAATCCCAAACATTTTCATTCATTTAGAAAACAATACATTAACTGAACAGAATTTTTGAATTTTGAGAAAACAAAATTCTCAACGTGGTAGTTCAAAAAATTAATATACAAAGATTAAATAATAGTTTTTGGTCTTGTTACATGTGGTTTTCTTTCAAAATTTTGATTTTGTTAAAAACTGAGACTGAAACGATTACATTTTAAATAGTTATTTATCAGGATACAGGATTATCAATTTTCTCTATTTTTTTAGCAGTAAATTTCTGTTAATTGTTATAAAAGACCTTTTAAAATTAAAGTCGACAGCTGGCACAGTCTGATACTCATCTAAAATTTTAAAAAATTTACAAAAATGATTCTTCAAAAAAAATAAGAATATTGGATAAACAGTAATTTATAAAATAATATACTTACCTTTGATATAATGTTAAAATAAATATATTAAAGGTGGTTAGAATAAAACAATTAATATATCATTATATTTTTTATTTATAAAACAACAAACGATATCTATATATATATATTTTATATATTAATATATTATGCATGTATATATACCATCACATTATAATAATAGTTTCTATATACAAAAGACAGTTCAAAGAACCATTAGTACTGGCTTCAGTTCTTTTATCAAACGAAAGAATGCACGTAAAGAGTAATTCATTTGGAACCCGCGTGGGATATAAATTATTATGATTTATTAGATCAGCTGTACGAGTGTATATGTCTGAGACAGTAGCTGCTTGAAGCTATCCGGCATTAATTCAGTTAAAATAGATGGGGAGCCGAGGAGGGGGGGGACCTTGTTTTAACCGAATCTAGAATTGAAACTAAAACAGGTCCCGACTATATTTTGTATAATTGGGTTAAAATATGGATGGAAAATTTTCGGCGTGTTTATAATGAGGGAGGTGAATAAATTTCCACTCCTTTATTCACTTAACTTTTGGCACAAGTTTTGTTTTTGACTTCGGATCGCGATTTAATTAAAATTTTGTTTTGCGTAATCACAAAAATGTCCGCTTTATCTTATCATAATTATTTTTCTTTGTTTAATTATTGTTGTCCGGACGTTTCTTAATCTGATTGTAAATTTACGTGTGCCGCAGACGGTAATTCAGCTGAATTTATGTATTTATGGATTCGTATCAATAAATTTGTGTTCAATTATTGTTGTTAGTCAGGGGATTACGACGACTCAGATTAATAATGATTTATGCTTAAATCAAAAGCTTAGAGCACTCCAATAATCAACTGACTAAAGCTGCGCCCGTTCGAGGAATTACAATAAAACACAAATTAAAAAAAAAATGTATAGTTTACGTTTGTGCAAGGTTGTTTCAAAAGTCTTTGCAACTGTCTGAAACGCTATTTATCCAGTCAGTGAAGGATATAACAAGGATCTTTTCAGGACACCCAACAGATAGACTCAATCTAAGAATTTTCAGGTTTAAAGACGTTGACACAGCTGTACATCCTACTGTTCTCAAATCAACGTGAAAGCGGCATTTTTTCTCTAAATAGATTCGACGTCTTACGGCGTTTCCTCGTGAAAAAATAGCTGTCGCACTTAAATTCCTGGGCGGAATGTTTAATGACCCCAAGACAGTCGCAAAGCAGTTTTAAACTAATTATCAGATTGTGTACGTTGAAGTACGTATATGCAGCTAATTCGAGATTATTAATTAATTTTGTTTAAACCTGTGCTAAAGTTTGGACAGGTGCAATTTTGAATTTCGCTCTCGCTCGGATGGAATAAATTTTCAATGGCAAAACTGCAAGACAACAATAATTAAAGTGGGCATAATTTAATAGTTGCCGTGCAATTACTGCTAAAAACGAAACTTGTTAACGTCTGCGATGATTTATTTATGCACCTCCTTCTTAATATACAGCCGAGTGCGTTGATTGTGTCATTTTTGGCCGGTTTTTTGCGGTGATTATATCGAAGTTAGCGAAGGGATCGGGCAGCAAAAACTCCGGACTAACATGATTTGTGGAAATTTATATGTTGGCGTTTTGTCCCTAAAAATTCTAGTTGAGTGTAAATTGATCAAAGGCGGGCTTTCGGTAGCAGCTGTTAGATCAGCTTACGCGCCATTTAGTAGACATTCATCACTACCAGCACTAATGTTTGTTCAACTCACATAGAATTGTGGTCTTGACATGTACGTACTATGTTTATTTACAACTTTTCATAAAAGTTCCCTCTCAACTGATCACACGCAAAAGGATAACCCGGAAACATGTCTGAAAAGTTCTCTCGTTAATAGAAAAATAAAAATTACCATGCTTTAAGCCACGTTTGCTTCTCTCGCATGCTTTTGTTCCCCACACACAATTCCAAAAATATATATTAATACAGATTGCAACGTTTCCTTTTAATATCACAATCAGAGCACCAATTCAAATGTCAAGACAACACTTCTATATTTAAACCATTAGGTTATACCATTACATTCAGTTGATAACCACTGAACTTACGACTATGTATAATAAAAACAAATTTAGAGAGAAATTTGCATGTTCAAACAATTAAAGAAACATCAAACAGTTTTATTAGCTATGTATTGTTATCTATGTATGCATGTAATCCTTACTTTGAATAAGTTTTGTTCAGTAATAAAGCTAATATCTTCTTTAGACCTAATTGTTCGTTTTTTTTTTTGTTTGTTATAAATCTCTTAACAACCCCTACTCTTTATATACAAACCAATCCAATCCATTTTTTTACAATTTGAATCTTACATATAAAGAAGTTATTAGTAAAGATATTTATATATACACATTAGAAGTAACCATTTATATACACATATGTTAGTAAAAAATACATTTGCTAATCAGCTCCAACCTTTTCCTTATTCAATAAAAAAATACTTCAGCTGAAAATTGTGTGGGTGCTTAAAAACAAAGTTCGAGGTCGTTAAAGTATTTAGCGTGAAGTTATTACGCTAAACAATTAATGTAAATTCTAGTTAAAACTTATGCTATTTTGTCACATGAAACGAGGTCAAAATCAGATTAATTCACCAGACAGGGAAATTTCAGTAAAACGTTTAAAGTGAATTATCAACAATATAAGCAGCACAACGAGAAGACCTATATTAAACAATGGCGGAACATTTAATGGGCAAGTTGACCGGACCTTCAAACAAAGGAAATATGAAATATCACTCAAAATAACTATGCGAGAATAATTAGTCGCATTCCCACGTAATGAGTTTATTTAAAACTTGAATTCAACACTTCCCGCTCTTAAGCACAAAACTATTACGAAAACTTTCGACCACATCCGCATCCGCAATTCTCGATGCGCACCTTTAAAACCGTTTGTTCGCATTTACATGTCCTAATTATATTAATATTTCATATGGGAAAGAGCGCAACACACTTCAAATTTACATACCTTATTTCTTCTGAAAACGGAAAACGTCCATCTATTAAAAATTCAGTTGCTGTTTCAATTCCGCCACTCCGACGCGTCCAACGTTAAAAACGCCAAAGAAGAATGTATAATTGTATTAAGCAATTTTTTATGTAATTAAATTGTCTCTTTTGTTCATGTTTAATTAACTTCTTGCCGTTGTATTTGTTAAACGAATGATATATTGTCGTTATCTACTTTAATGCAGGCCAAAAGTTTTTATTTTATTTATTTAAATGCATTTTAAATTTGTATTTAAATATATTCTGAAAATGTAGCCTCTCTACTAAATATATCGTTTTATATTCAACACAATGACACAGTTAAAAAATCAGAAACACAAGGACAAAGAATTTAAGTTTTTTTTTAAGTTGATTGTTGAACTTAGGTTAATAATGTATTAAATTAAAATTGCTTTTGACTTTATGTCCTTCTACAATAATTTTGTTAAACGTGTTTGTTCTTTTGTGTTTTCCTACTTTGACAAATCAAACGTACTGTTTTTATAAATTATCAAAGTAAAGCATTAGACCGAGTTGAAAAGTTATAGAAAGCAAAAGGAAAAACAATTTATTGTTTGAGAATTTCCTCGTATACAATGAATGAATAAAACGTGGGTGTAAAACTTCTTTGTTATTAAAATAGGTTCTTGTAATTAGAGCGAATGCAAATTAACATTTTGTGACGCATTTTAATAATAAATCATATTTTTAACAGTGTACTCTGTGCAATTTTAATAAAGACGTTTGGTGTTTTATGTTTTCACTGCCTTAACAAATCAAATGTTTCTGATTCTGCATATTATTCAAATAAAGGAAAGTTACGGAAAGAGGAAAACAAGGTACAAAATTTATCAGACGTGTGTGTTAAACTTCCTTGTTATTAAAATAGATTATTATAATTAATGCAAATCTTTCGCCAATTTTTTAAATGATTGCAAAAGGTTTTATTTTAACATTTTTGTGACGTATTTAAATAATGTAATAAATTAAAGTCCATTTTAACACTTTATTTTTTTAAATTTTGCTGAAGGTGTTTGTTCCTTTGTGTTTTTATTACTTTGACAAATCAAACGTTTCTCCCTTCACAAATTACTCAAAGTATAGCATTAGAAAGAGTCGAAAAGTTATAGAAGGAATAGCAATTTATTTTTTATTTCCTTGGGTAAAATGAACAAAATGTGGGTTCAAAACTTCTTTGATATTAAAATATATTTCTATATTTTAAAGTGAATATAATTTATCAAATTTATCACCTGTTTTTTTCCAAAATAATTTTACTGTTAGATTGATGATAGATATTTTTACCACTTTGCCAAATTAATTGTTTCTATTTTGACAAATTATCAAAGTCAAAGATCAAATGGTATTGAAAATTTATAGAAAGCAAAAGGAAAAACAGTTTATTGTTCAAGAATTTGGTGTAAGATTTCCTTGATGTTAAAGTAGATTCTTGTAAATAAAAATAATGCAAATCATTCAGCAATCAGCAAAACTGTTGCAATAAAGTTTTCACATTTTCTCCTCCTATTTAAATAATATAATAAATTAAAATTGCTGTTAACACTTTATTCTTTTAATTTTGCTGGAGGCGTTTTTTCCTTTGTGTTTTTATTACTTTGATAAATCAAACATTTCTGCCTTCACAAATTGCTTAAGTATAACATTAGAAGGAGTCAAAAAGTTATAGAAGGAAAAAGCAATAACGATTTATTTTTTATTTCCTTGTGTAAAATGAACAAAATCAAAACTTCTTTGATCTAATACTCTCTTATGTTTTAAAATTAATGTAATTTTTCAAATTTGCCACCTTTTTTAATCCATAATAATTTTACTCTTTTAATATTTTAAGCACATCATAGTTGTTCTTATTACTATATTTTTCTAATTTCATTAAGATATTTGATTTTTTCTTGCTTTTATTACTTTGTCAAATTAAATGGTTCTATTTTGACAAATTATCAAAGCAAAAGATCAAACGGAGCTGAAAAGTTATAGAAAGCAAAAGGAAAAACAGTTTATTGTTCGAGAATTTGCGGGTGTATAATGAACAAATTAGAGGTGAAAGACTTCCTTTATATTAAAGTAAATTCTTGTAATTAGAGAGCAAATAATTCAGCAATTTTGAATTTTCACATTTTTCTACTTCTATTTAAATAATATAATAAATTAAAATTACTCTTTATTGTTAATAATTTTGCTGAAGGTGTTTGTTCCTTTGTGTTTTTACTTCTTTGACAAATCAAACGTTGCTTCCTTCACAAATTATCCAAGTACAGTATTAGAAGAAGTCGCAAAGTTATAGAAGGGAAAAGGAATAACAATTTATTTTTTATTTCGTTGTGTAAAATGAACAAAATGGTTCAAAACTTCTTTGATATTAAAGTAGATTCTTGTGTTTAAAGTGAAAATGTACCACATTATAATTATTTGAAAATAATTGAACAAATTAGAGGGTAAGACTTTCTGGAATTAAAATTGCTGTTAACATTTTATTCTTTAAATTTTGATAAAGGTGTTTGTTCCTTTACGTTTTTATTCCTTTGACAAATTAAAATTTCTTAGATATTAAAATATATTCCAGTATTTTAAAGTAAATTTTAAATTTACATAATTTCTTACCTTTTTTAATTAGTAACAATTTTATTCTTTCCCTATTTTTGACATTATAATTGTACTTTTATATTTTTCTAATTTCATTAGAAAGGTGTTATCAAAGTAAAAGGTCAGACGGAGTTGAAATGTTAGAGAAAGCAAAAGGACATATTTAAATAATTTAATAAATTACTTTCAGCTTTTACATATTATCCATGTAAAGTATTAGAAATCGGTTATAAAAGGAAAAACTACTTTTTGTTTATTTTCTATATGAGAGTTTAAAACATCCTTGATATTAGACTAGATTCTTTTAATTAGTTAATGTAATTTTATCAAATTTGATAACTGTGATATGTGATCATCTGATTTCTTTTTTTATTTGTAATACTTGATAACAGTTATTAAATCAGTGCAAATTATCAAAGTAAAAGATCAAATGGAATTAAAGAGTAATAGGATGTAAATGAGAAAACTATTTTCTGAGAATAAGCCGATGTACAATGAACAAGATGTGCGAAACTTCTTTGGTAATCAAATATATATTCTTGAAATTGGAGTGAATGTAAATCATTCGGCAATTTTATAAATTGTTTCAATTCAATTTTATTGTTTTCGCAATTTTGCGACGTATTTAAATAATGTAATAAATTAAGGAAACTTTAAACAATTTATTCTTCCGATTTTGCTAAAGGTGTATGTTCTTTTACGTTTTTACTTCTTTGACAAATCAAACGTTTCTGCTTTTACATACTATCAAAGTAAAGGATTGGAAAGAGTCGGAAAGTTATAGAGAGGAAAAGAAATATATAAATTTATTGTTTATTTTTTAGATCAAAATGTGTTTAAAACTTTACATTAAATAGTGTAATAATCTTAAGATTTATAAAATTTGACCAAAAATCAACTGTTTCAGTTATTAAAATTAATAAATGAAAACATTAGAAAGAAATTAATAAACGAAAATCAATATATTGTATAAGAATTCGCTACAATAAGCAAAACGAGTGTGTAAAACTTCCTTGATATTAAAATAGACTGTTGCAATTACAGCGGATGCAATTTGGTGCATTCGTCATTTTTTAAACAGGGGGTGATAAACGTGTGCTCATTCGCCAGTTTTAAAATTTATTTCTCCATTTTTGTAACATACATATTTCAATTTTTTCTACTTTTCTATGTTTCCACTACAATGACAAATCAAACGTTTTTGTTTTTACAAATGATTAATGTAAAACAAGTGATTAAATAAAAATTGTGGATGTAAATTTGGTTGATATTGAAAACGAAGGGTTTCAATTTGCTGTGTTTGTGATGGAGAAAGAGAATTAAGCATAATATATACGTTATGTAGCATGTGACACTTGAGTTGTTTAGCATAGAGATGAAGTTTTATTTAAAAGTGGTGCGGCTGAATGCGATGCATCCTTAGTATTTTCATAATACTTTGATCTTCCGACCGGAATGTAAAATTATTCGATTTTGGTCCAGCGAATGGCGACAAAACATGTGAAAAGAGGCATGTTTACATAATATAGTATTCTGTGTGGGACACCAATGCATTGTATACAAACTTGGCCAAATGTTGTCCCGAATTAGGTATTCAGTATCGATTTCGAAACTTATCAACATTATACTGAAATCGTATTTACCATAGGATTTCAGTTGAATATTAGGGTTGCATCTTTGCTCAAACTAGGGAATATATATTCACTATGGGCGGTGTTAGCAAATTTCAATAATTGTACATTTCAATTTCATGCTTCATTAATCCATTCTACTAATTACCCGAATTTACATATATATTTATTGTGTCACCGACTATAAAACCAATCCCAATCAATTAACAGATACAGATAATAGTTCAATTATATTAAATTGTCAAAAAGCCTGAATTATTTAATTTTTTTTTAATTCGAACTTGTCACACCAGCAATTAGCAAAACCGCATTAACGAACCAGAAACGTAATCGCCAATCTTTCGGGTGTCGGGGCGTCGATTGCGATATTGAATATTGACAGAATACTGAAGTTTTTGTGTGCAACATAATTGCTTTTATAGTTTAATGGAATTTCGGCTCAACTTCAATGATTAGTTGATTAAATTCAAACAACCCAACACACCGTTCCGAACAAGTTTATTAATATAATTTTGTTGCCTCATACTTTCTGTAATGTGTTCTGGCAGTGACTTCTAAAACCTTTATTTACATTTCCATATCGACAAAAATAAATAAAGTCGTTCTGGTTATGTACAACTACGTAAGGTTAATTAGTGATTTGCTGCTTATTTATTAGGCAAAGCTGTTTCGTTTATACATTTTTCCATCCCTTTTATTTTGAATTTATGTAACGATACATACAACACAAATCCCTCTCAAATTAATATATATATATATATATATATATATATATATATATATATATATATATATATAATGTACAGTGTTTAATCGTCTTTCTTCCCCACAACATAAATAATAAATAGCTTGCCTTTTAACACATTAAATTATTCATAGATAAATGATATTTACATTTTCTTTAGAATATAAGCTTTCACCATCTTTGTAAAAAAGTAAAAATCTGTACAGCTTTAATTTCATTAATTAAATTGTTTTACTGTACATCTATGTTTGCAAAAACGGATTTTAAATATGACGTCAGTGGTTGAACAACTAAAAACTGTTCAATAATTTTATATGAAATCTGTTTACGTTTATAAAGGATGTCCCAAAAGTAAGGTAAAATATTTAAGGGTGATTCTTGGATTATTTTTCACGTATGAATGTATCAATTTAAGGTCTGAAATTCAATTAATTAAATTAAAATTTAATTTTGTTTTTGATTTATTAAAAAATTACTTAAATAATAAAATATTTAAATTAAATTAAATTAAATTAAATAAATTAAATGCAAAAAATAATAAAATATTTATTTTATATAAAATAATAAAATATTTAAATTAAAAAAAAATAATAAAATATTCAATTTAAAATAAAAAAACTGAATATTTAAGTAAAAAAAAGTAAAATAATAAAATATTTAATTCATTTAAAATATTTAATTTAATGTATGTTAAAAAAATAAAATATTTAATTTATATTAAAAAAATAAATACATTATTTAATAAAAATTAAAAAAAATAAAATATTTGTATTGTGGATATTATATATTAAAGATTTTTGGAAAGTTTAACATATAATATAAATACTTATTTAATTAATTCATATACATACATAGCTTTCTTAATAAAATATCTAATTTAAATTAGAAAAAAATTAAAATATTAAATTTAAATTAAAAAAAAAAAAAATAAAATAATTAATTTAAATCATTTATAGATATTGTAAAAAAGATAATTTTTTTAGTTTTTACCTTAAAATGGATCCAAACATTTTACCTCACCTTTGAAGCACGTTGTATACTGTTGTAACAAACCAACGCCAATCTGTACCAATCCGTCTTTGGTTACTTAAAACTACTAATTTTACTGACTTTAATAATGCCTATCTTTACTGTTGAATAAAATGTGTATATTACATTTACTGGACAATTTTTAAACAGTGTCTGTAAACCCAAAAGCTGGTCTAGAAATTTTTTTTATTTATTTAAATTTTGTTTTTAAGTACCCAAAATAAACTTATAACTGAAGTATTTTTTAGGTGATGTAAAATGATGTTAAACATGAAGGAGAATAAACAAATTTATCACATTATTGTTAGTTTTCCAACACTACTATTGAATATATGGCGGCTTAAACACATATATTAATTAGATATATACAAATTTTGATACATACAATTAGTTTAATGCTTCTTTGGGTCACAAGATGAATTATTAATAACCTTAGAACCAGTCGAATTAAATAAAAGTAATAAATACAGCACGATTTATCTCACCTGATTCTAAAACAATACTAATCCAGTGGCATAAAATTTATTGCTCAGCTTTTTAAGTTGAAATAGCAATAAAATGTACAGATATTGGTATGTACGGCAAGTGCACGCAATATATTTTATAAAAGGGGAAAAGTTGTGACAATTATTAAATTCCACATAACTTTATTGAGGCCATAAAATAACGAATAAATTATTACCCGGCTTCATCCATCCGCAAGATTATGTTTGTTGAATATGTTGAATATGTTGAATGAATAACCCGGCGTTGATTGAATTAAAAGTGTCTCTTCAAAATGACGTTTCTGTATATAAGTTGATTGAATAAATCCGTCGGCCTGTTAAAGTAAATTGGATGGGATCGAAATAATTCATTAAAGCTCGGACCAATTGATTTGTTAGTCGTTCAAAGAAACCACTGGCCTTTTTACGCCCATTTTACCTATAATATTTGGGGACCGCTTTTGCCACTGCCTTTCCCCTTTTGTAAATAAACACGTCCTCCAAACCGTTCTCCTTGCGATTTGTGACTGTTAAACCGTTTCGAAACATCGAACTAATTCCCATATCGAACGTGGATATTTTTGAAGCCGCACATCTAAAATATGTAAACACCATTATTATTATTATTATTATTATTATTATTAGTTATATTATTTTTTGTTTAAACGGTAGTCTTTACTTCTTGGTCACATTTCTTGATATGATCACAGGTTAGTGTTACTGTCTGTTAATAAACACCACCACCATTAATAACCCTTGTGATTAAAGTCGATTAATGCATATCGAAGATGGTTACGGGTCACCTGATCTTCAACAGCAGCAGCGAGCCGACGATCGCGAAAATCATCAGCGGCGACTCCTCGCCCCAGGCGACGCCGTTTCCATGATGGACCGCCGCCGGCAGTTCACCTGAAACAATATAATTGAATTGTAAAAAAATTGATTTATTTTTCCGCGTCGCAACAGAGAGGTTGCACAACGTAAATTGCAGATTTATATCGAGAGGTTATTAACTTTATTGCGAACATGCGATGGTGTGCATGTGCCATAGTTTACACATACACGAAAATCTCTGTTATTTCAGCGGCTTCGATTGGGTTAAATTATATTAGTTAAGTGAGGCGAGATGATAATTTACGGTGTTCTGTTACTGTTCTGTTTGCATATTTTACTAAAGTAATATTTTATAATTATTATGACGATTTTATATATTGTATTATTACTAAATGTATACTCAGACACATAGAAAACAGAACACATACAGTAGTGGTCATAATTATAGGAATTGGATGCCAGAATATTTTTTCTGTTATTGTTTTATGTACCAGGCAACAAAACAATCTAATTTTATTCTTTAAAATACAATAAAGAGAGAAAAAAAAAAATGAATTATCTAATGTATGTGTATCTAATGAATTGTGATATATGGATAATAAGGCATTCCAGAATGTTTATTATTGTTTATAATAACATTACATTTGACGCTGATGTTTTAATAAACAATCGCGTATTGTTTAAATAAATAAAATATAAAAGTATGACACTTGACTAGTTGTGAAGACAGTAAAAGAAAAGTAGAAGGAAGATAGTGAAGACAGAAGACGATGGTACTCGTCTTCTGTCTTCACACAGTAGGTACGATCATGTAGGGGTTAGCATCATCCCCATTCTTAAAGATTGTCTTATTATAATTATTATTATTTGTTTTCTATTTGTAATTATTTGCTAATAAAGTTTTTGTATGGAATCTGTGTTTATCAGAGCTGCTCCAATAAAATCACAGGTGTAACAGAATTTATTTCTTCCGATCAACTAAAGCCTGCGATATATCTGACAATATATTCGTTAAACAAAAATATATTAAAGACTTTGTTTTTTTGAATTTATTTCTTTTGATCAATTAAAGTCTGAAATGAAGTGTGAAAAGTATCTGACAATAACAAATATACTGAAACTAATTCTTTTCTTTATCATTTGAAAGAATTCTTTTGTAATATTTTTTAGGGTAAATAATTGGAAAAGTAAAGTATGAAATAAAATTCAAAAAATATCTCATATTATCAGACATTCAACAGAAGTCTTCCATAATATTTTTATACCAAATATTTAAAAAAAATGATAAAGTTACGTTTTGTGAAAAAAGTTTTCATTAAACAAAAATATATTAAAGACTTTTATTTAAGGAATTTGCTTATTCTGATCAATTAGAGCCATAAACAAAATGTGAAAAATATTTGTCAATATCAAATACACTGAAAGCATTTCTTTTCTTTATCATCATCAGAGATGTCTTCTATAATATTTTTTGTGATCAATAATTGGAAAAAAAATTGATTACGATATTTTTTGAAAAAAAAAAAAATAGTTTTTCATTTAACAATTATATGCTGAGGACTTTATTTTAATGTATTTATTTTTTCTAATGAAGTAAAGCTTTGGGATATAAAATAAAATGATATGTGTCAGAAGGCATTGTGGAGAAAGATGAAATCCCCAATTTTTTTGTCCCATTTACTGCTTAATTTTGGGCCCTCCAAAATCCAGTTCTCGAAAGAAATAATGTCCAACTTTATATTTTGGATTATCGCGAAGGTCCAGTTTAAATAAAAATATTACTGCTCAATATAGTCAATATGTTTGCCATTTCAAATTATTTTTCTAAAATCGGAGCACCGAATCTATGTGTTTAATTTTGCATGTCACTCAGTGCAGATACACATTTCGACTGCACTTAAAATATTATATTTTTACATTAATATATTTCAGGATGTAAATTTGTACATATGTAACCGAGAATGAAAATGTAATCTGAATATTTAGCCCGAAGATTCAAATACAAAATTTAACACGCATACATAAATAAAATTACACGAAAACGAAATTAAAAATTTAAAAATGTTTGTAAAATTTTAATAGCGTTTAGTGCCTGTTTGGCTATTTTATTAAACATTGTTATTGGATATTTTCAGTCGGGTTAAATAGAACGATGTAAAACCGTTGTATTTTGAGTAAATATACAGTAAATACTATTTGAACGTGATATTTATACACATGTTGAAGATTAAACGGGTAAATCGTTGTTGGTGTTAAAAAAAATTTCATTTGCAAGCCTCGCCTCATATCTTATGGTATATTTTGTATTTTACTGTTCTATGAACCTAATAATAATATTCTTTATTGCTGCACTAAAAATGTAATATTTTTTATGAAGTCTGTATATCTGTGTTATAAAACATGTCTGAGATTTTCCTCTGTAGACGTTTTTTAAAAGATTTATGTGACAAATTTCGTTTGGACCAATAAAATAAAATAAGCATGGTCCCCATACTAACACGAACAAGGCAGAGAAATATAGAAAAATTACAATGGCCAGTTATACAGCGTGCAGAGAAAACGAATCCTGTTTATATATTTTTTTCGCCAACCACTGTCAACGTATTTCATGACAAAGGTTACAGATCCAAACAAATGTATCGGTGCTTTTAATAAAATACATCTCTACGATGTCTATGATTGATAAATAAACGTTCCACCCCTGATCATTTATCATGCCATCTGTTTTGGGAATATAAAACGTATAAATTTTTTAACAATACCGACGCCGAAATTATCAGTTTTAATGGTTAAAAACTATTTCGGTCGGTCGTTTCGGAGTAAAGTTTTCGGTGAATTTTAGTTAAAAATTTAAGCGGAACTTTTTAATTTAATTATTTATCGTGACTTAAGTCCTAAATGGAAATTGTCCGTATTTACGAAAAACTTTCCTTTGAATTATAAATAAATCGCAAATCAATCAAATGGTTAAATTTAGTCGATTACTAATACATAATTGATAAAGCCTTTTTTTAAAACGAAGTTGTGCAGTCTGATTGTGTCACGTAAATTGGGAACTATTTATTGACAGAGTGTATCAAAAGATAACGTCCAAGTCCGAACAAATACATCAATGGCACACTTTTATCTCACTATTACCGCAAAAAAATTGATATTTTAGTTGTAACTTTTGGGGTAAAAAACGATGGTACATAAAGCTTTACCAACCGACCGAAACGCTAACAATCTTTTGTTGCATGCAAACGGAGTTCGGAACAAAAAAATAAATGACAAACCTATGATATTTCAGTTTATGTTCGAGTATTATCTCGTACGAAACCGTAATTTGATTTTTAACATTCATCAATTCCGATTCATCTTTTGCCTCGAAAAAAATTGATATATATTACTCATAAATTTCGATGTATTCGCCATTTTTTGATAAATCTAAAAATCTAAAAATTGTGAGTAATTTGGACAACCTCTAAATCTATTGTAATAAAATTTTATTCATTTGCTAGTATATTCTAATGGTGTTATTGTTTTTACAGTTTGCAATTCTTGAGAGTTTATGTTCTGATCTCATCATCAACAAAGCAATAAGTGATTTGATTTTTAAAATTCATCCATGAGTAGTTTCTTAATTTTGTTAAAAATTCCAATTTTTGCCATAATTTCCTTCAAATAAATATTATTTATTATATTTTTATTAATTGGTTTTAGTGTATTTGCTATTTTTGGAACCCGTAGTTTAGAAAATATAATGAATTTGCCAAATATGAAATTTGTTCTAATAAAACTTGATTTGATTTTTATGTGACTATTTTTGTGATGTCATTGTTTTTACTGTTTGCAATTTCAGTAAAGTTATGAATTTCCAATGTATGTTAAGATCTTATTATAAAAAAAGCAGTAAACGATTTGATTTTTAGAATTCATCAATTCTGACTTATTTCTTGTTTTAATAAATTCTAATTTTTGCTATAATTACCATCAGGTATTTTTTTATTAAATTAATATTAATCGATTTTGTCCATATCTTTTTTTTTAAATAACGTAGTTAATTGTCCAAATTTGAAGTTTATTGTAATAAAAGTTTATTCAGTTGTTTTTCATATAACATATTTTAATGGGTTGCTGAAGATGATTTGATTTTTATAATTCATATATGTTAACGTATTTCTTCTTATTTCAAAAAATTCTAAAATTTGCCAAAATAGAAGAAAAGTAAATATGAATTGGTTTTCTCGCATCCACCATTTTTGAAACCGAAATTTGAAATTTATTGTAATAACATTTTATTCATTTGCAATTTATATTATTATCATACACATTTTTCTGATATCACAAAATATCAGAAGAATTATTTTTTATTTATTAAAGTTTCCTAATTGTCCTAAAAAAATTAAATTATATTAATAAATATTTACGCCTTCGCCATTTTTAACAATTTGTTTTAGAATTTATAAAGTGTTGGACAATGTTGAAACTCATTGTTTTAAAATTTTATTCACACCCTTTTTTGTAACAAATTTTAATGGCGTCATTGTTTTTTATTTTTGCAGTTTCACAAAAGCATTTTTTCATGAAAAATTAAAATTTTGATGTCAAGAATAATTGTATTTAATTTTTGGCCCGTAACAGATCGTTGATATTCAAACGGTGCACCTTTATTGCACCAAAATAAAATTAACATATAAATGAAGCAGTTAAAACGAATAAATCTGTTACGAGTTTATACGTTATTAAGCAATAATAATGCAATATTTCTTGTTGTAAAAGTAGCGCCGTTACTAATTTGTTGTTACAATAATGAATAATTGAAATTCATTGTCTGCACCTTTATGGTCCCCAAATAAAATTATCATGTAAATTGTAACATTTAGAGGGAATAAAACTATTGTTAATCTATATATTGTAAGTAATTATGGTGCTCTTAATACAATTGGTTTATATAATTACAGCAATTAATATCAAAATTGTAAGGGCAAATTAACAATAATATGAAACAATAAAATTGTTCCACATATCGGTGATTGTAACAAAACTATTTGAAATAAATCATTTATTACAGTATTGACCGCGGAATTATAATGAGTACACCGTTAATCAAGCAAGAAATCACTACATACCATCATTTAATTCTTGTCACATGACAAATTATATAAACCATGTTTGTGCTCCATTATTTGTACAAACATTAGTCCAATTTAATGAACAGCTTATTTGTAAATTGTAACAGATTAAACATGAACAAGAAAAACTAGGTTGAGCGTAATTAAGTCTCATAAAAGTTGTGTCATATATAATTTCAGTCCGGCCAAGTCCGGGATCCGTTTTGAAAGGGCCAAAACGTAACTATTTACAAAAGAACAAGACGTATAATATTAGCATAACGTATTACACAATCTGACATAAAATAACTCCACGGTTTAGAATATGAATACGTTTTGAGCAAGTTTCTGTTATACAACCAAAGTTAGATGACCGAAATGCCAAATTTAGTTTACAGGTACGAACGGACTAAAGCAGCGTGTTAATTTTTCATTAAAGAACATGTTTCTCCCCCACAGTCGTGCCCGAAACTTTCCCGTTTACTTAGCGGGGGACGAGTTAAAACTTGCACGTTAGTCCGGAGTAAAAATCATAGTTTATGGAGTTCGAATCGATGGTGGGAGATGGAGCAATTATCTGGTGCGAACTGGAGCATGAGATGCTCTTGCTTATTTACACATCGGTCTGGGGAATATCAGACTTTGGAGAATTTGGTTGACATATAGCGTACTTAAATGGTGGGACGTATTTATAAAAGAGCAAAAACTCTGGTAATTTATTTCGTTTTCTAAATTACTTGAAAACTTTCTGCAATAGAGGATGTTTCCGCCCTAATAGGTACGTCACTGAAGTTTGTTCTAAAGGGGTTAACACTAACATCATACTCTTATATAAGGAATTTGAAGTGCTGGCTATATTCCAGGTTCCCAATTAAATAACGGGCTACACTCGAGTAGATTGGCTCTAAAGGGGCCACAAGGAGATATGAATATACAGCGGTCATTTTCCTACCTATAATCCGCCGCCCCAGACCTATATTAACCATGCATAAGACTGCGTAAATGATACGCACCTCCTTAACATTCCCTCCAATTAACATAATTCCCCTCTTCTTCTGCTTCTTCCCTTCCCCAACTGCTCCGCTCTGTCCCACTCTTCCAGTTATTAATACGGGGCTAATGTTGTTTAGGTATTTTTTTATTGTGGGGGAAGCAATAGGAAAACACACGTAGGCGCCGAAAACGGTCGCACAAACCATAAACCTAATTACCCGGACCGAATTTATTCACTGCATCGATCCGACTTTGACTCCAATCGTCAAAGGGAAAAGCACTCATAAATGTTGCAGGTTAAAACGAAACTATTTTAATGTATTCAGAAAATGTAAATCGACATTAAGAAATTGCTGCAACTTGTTCCATTTAAACATCGTGGCAAAAGGAACGTGCGTAAATTTAAAATTGAACCCAGTCACTGTTGGTTTCCTTTTTGAAAATCCATTCACTCACCAGGCTCAATACGTCGATTCTTGAATACGCAATTTAATGGCTTTTTCCTTTTAGTATTTACTAAATTGCTTCTTCATCGACTTCACAACGCGAGTAACGCAAAATTATTTTATCAATATTTTAATACGGCATTTCCAAATTATCTTGGGGCGGGGGAGGCATGACGAAATGTTAATGAAAATTTAATTCGATTGCTGACTGCGTTACATTGCCGTTCTGTAAATATTAAATGCGAAATAAAATATTGTCTTCGTGTAATTATACATGTTGTTCAAGTCCAAATTTTTACATTTATTAAATAATTTGTTAAACTTTTTATTCTGAAAATTTATTCTATTTTAATTATTAACTTAAAATATTTCTAATACAGTTAATTTTTTATGTAATATTTATTTGTTTCTTATTCAATACAAATAAATGTTCAGAATTGTTGTTAAACATTTCTTATTGTGAGAGTGGTTAAACATAAATATTATTATGTTAATTTATAATCTATTATTTTTAAGTTTTTATAATACATTTATTTTTTAGTGTAATTTAATACAAATAAACTTAAATATTAATTTTATCTCGTTCAAATTTTAAAAAAAAAATCACTAATTCATCAAATTTATGAAATTCAATGATTTAAAAATAATGATGAACAAGCTCAGTTAAATAATTGTTAACCTTTTATTCTGAAAGTTTGCAGCTCATATATTCATATTAATTATTATTATAAATTAATACGAATTATTAAATATCGATTAGTTAGTTAGTTAATTACTTTCAATTTTTCTTGATATATTTATTTATGTTAGTATAATAAAATTCAAATAAATTTATATATATTATTCTTTTTGTTGTTTAAATATAAATATTAATTATTGATATAATTTAAAAATACGAATTATTAAATACTTTATAAAAAGATATGAATTAATTATTATTGGTGTAATTTCATTTAAATAAATTTACACATTTATTTTTTCCTTGTTCATAACATTTTTATCAAATAAAAAATTTATCAGATCTGCTAAATACAATATATTAAAATCATTAATCATTTACAAATAAAATAAAATGAAGAAACTAGAAAGACACCGAGAAATTGCTAATTATGCATTAATTATTGGAGCAGAAACTTTAATATTGCAGCCAAGATTGTTATTTTTAACTTGAAAGGATAGTGAAAAGATATTCTTAAATTATCCGGACTGAAAATTGTATTGAGCCGAAAGCTAAAATCAGAATTAATTAATTAAATACATAATTGATTAAAGCTTTACTTGATATAAAGCTTTCCAGTTTCTATTGCCGACGAAAACACACTGATATAATTAAACAAAAGCTTTGAACTTCTCAAGGAAATAATTTCCCTGTAATGAGGACATTTTGAAGGGCGTCACCTTTCTATGCAAAGAAAGGCCCATTTTTAATAGGAGGAAAAGGGAAAAAACTTAAATTATTAATGTTATTAATAATTTTAGTTTCAGAATTTAAATAACATTATAATTTGATATAAATTCATATTTCTTTAAAATTTCTTTAGGAATTCTTCATTATGTTAAAAATCCTTTTAGCATCTCACTAATTGTTTATATTCGCTATTTTATAAATTACCAATCCAATAACTTGGATATTTTATAATATATTTTAGTGATATACTTATCATGATTTTTTTATGTATTTGTAGTTTTTATGATTTTGTTGATTAAACAAATTAAAAAAAAAAAAAATATTTTATACCTTTTAATTAAAAATAACGGATACGTCTTTTGGTAGAAATTAACGAAATTAAATGTATACATGTATACAACATATTCGCCATTTCTCAGATACAAGCCTCTACTTTATGTATAACAAATTGAAGTTTATAGATTTATTTAGACGAACGTATTGGACATTGAATATTAATCATAAAATATTTATCAATTGTTATCCAATCGTGTTTCGACCCGATTCCGGGGCGATGCGACAAAAACGACAAATTCCGTGGTCCACTCTGTACAAAGATAAAAAAGTAATAAACGTGGCAATTCAGTTTTGATGATATGACGTCCAATCTACAAACCCCTATTTTATGTTGTTCAATTTTATTGAATAATAAAGAGTAAAAACAAAAAAGTTTCCCTTTTATGCGAGGATAAGGAGGTTTGGGCGGAGCGGAGGAGGAGGAGGAGGTGCGTGCGTGCGGGTGGGGGGGATCGGAAAGGGCATAAGTTAAATTAACGTTATCTTAGCGACGGAAGTAACGGGTGGAAACTGAACACATATGATTCGCCGCGTATTAAACGATCAATGAAGCGACCGGCCACCGCAAAAGCGTCGGACCTCGGACCTACGTCTTAACCACATTTTAGGCCGTTTGATTTATCTGCACGACAAAAGTTGAACTTCATACGGCAATCGCTTTATTAGAGGATATCCGCAGGATCGTTCGAATGGGCCGATAAAGAAAATAGCGGTAAGGGAAGACCGTTAAACCAGACGGTTTTACTTTACCTCTTGTTTGAGGTGTTCCTCAAGGCTAAACAGATATTAAACGCCGGGACCTTTACCAGTCACGACCTTAAAAGGGTCCGTTGCGCTTTTATGGACGCGACCTGCTATTCCTTATTTCATTGTTTTCAACCATGAGATATCGCTTAATTGATGATGTATGCATCAAGTCAAATTATTTCTGGCTTTTACTTAAGCTTCTTTATGCTCCGGTGATTTATTGAGTTTTTATACACGGCCCTCTCATACACGATGGGGATAAAAAGAAAATCCATGATAAATTTCCTCCCTACAGACAAAACGTATTAATATATCTTTACTTCTGTAAAATAAAAAAATACTACATTTTTCTTCAACATTAATTATCTCGCACCTAAATTTACAAGTATATTAGGGGAACCCAAAAGTAATATCGTTGCTGCGCATGTCAATATTTGATTCACATTTATCAGCTCATTGTGACTTGTTCGCTTCTAGTCACAATGAAAAGTTTGTAACTTTTTATTTAATAAATATATTGAAGTGAAATTGTGATCATATAAAACTCAATTATATATTTTATAGAATTTAATCATAGGAGAGAAGTAAGTAAGTGTAACAAAAATGAAAATATGCGTTAACATTCAAATTAATGTAACATTATACAATGTCGAAAATGTCGAAAAGATATCCCTATATTTAATAGTGAATATGCCCTCCTTTACTTCTTCGAAGTTCGGCGCAACGTTGATGCATTGATTGCATCAACTGGCGGATCAAGTCTTGGGGTACATTGTTCCATTCTCTCTGAAGTTGTTGAACGTTATTGGCGGATTCCAGATATCTTGTGCCTCGTCCTAAAATGTCTCAAAGATGCTCTATCGGATTCATATTGGGACTATTGTTGGGCACTTCATAACCCCCAAATTATGCTCTTGAAAGAAATTTTGAACAACTCAATGTGTGATTATAATATTAATTAAAAATAAAGTTTTATTAAAAATTTATTCGTTTGAATTTAATGTAACAAACCGTTTCCTGTCCCCGCTTATGTTTTCACGTTGGTCGAAATTTAAGAACGACAGTGAACAACGTAGGCAACGGAAGCATTAAATGAATTGGTTAGCCGTAAAACTGTTAGTTCAGATTTTAGATAACATTTAAATTGGGGTTGTGTCACTGACTTTGCACCTTCAACATAAAATATCGTTCGTTCCAAATGTCCCCGCATTTTTTATTCCGCAAACCCTTTCCAGCCGTTTTACTTACACCACACACACCCCGCCCCCCTCCGCCTGCTTCCTTTCGGCGATTTAAAGAAAACAGTTATAATTTATGAAATTTTCGTCCTGTGTGGGGTTAAGGATTAGCCAGGAAAAAAAAACGAGCGAGTAAAAAAAAAGAAGTGAGTCGGAAAGCGTTTAGCCGTGCATTTTTATGAGGTCGATTGCGGTCGGCTTCGGAATCGTTTGCAGCATATTTCCACGGTTAGATATGGCGATGGCGGCGGTTCGTATATTTATTACCGGAGTAGGGTCAACATGTACGGACAATTTTCAGACATCCGTTGCGGAAGTAGCAAGCCATAATAACACACCACCATTGAAATACCGGCTAATAGCATGTAATCATACGGTTAAATGACTACACGTTTGTTATGCAGATACGACCGACTATAGATTGCCGCCGCCCTTAATAAAATGAGACATTGCATCGCATCTAGTTTTGTTTTGTTTCGAGTGCTTACGTACGCCGATATTCCGGGGATTTCTGCCTAATACACGGACACTGCTTCCAATTATACTTCATCACCGCCTATCTCACTGTTCGGCAACGTTTATTTGTTTAGGCCGAATTGACGGAAACGCACCCGCAAATATCCGGCCACCCGCGAACATGTACGCATCAAAAAATACTGTACAAACTAACATTTTTCATTAGAAAAACGCTTACATTAAAGATTTGTAACCTCAACTCATTTTCTTTGTTGAGTAAGTCTCCTAGTTTTCTTTCTTATGTTGTAAATTTGTAAAATTAATCTATTTTCATGTTTTTCTGTTGTATAAGTCACAGAATTAAAATATATTAAATAACATTGTCAATAGATTTACTTATTTTTGTTACAACTCCACTATACTTTTATGAACGAATTTCTAATTACAGCGTTAACATTTTTTATGGTTACACTTTTTAAAAACTTCTCATGTGACTTTTTAATAATGTCACTGCATAAATTTGAATGAAATTTCCTAGTGTATGTTTATGTATTTATGTGTATTTCCCATGTATTACAAAAATGGCGAATGCGATCATTTTTCTGAAAGGAAATAATTAAAATTCTTATATTTTGTTTCTTATGTTAGAAACTTGTAACATTAACCTATTGTTATATGCTTTTCTGTTGTATAATTCACAGAATCAAAATATTTTAATAAAATTGTCTATATTTTCATTTATTTGTGTTACAAATTTGCCATTCATCAAATTCTTCTTTTTACCATGTATTAGAAAAATGCCGAATGCATCCAACTTTTCTAAGACAAAATAATTTTATTTATTAGATTAAAATTATTATATTTATTTTCTTTTTTTAGAAATTTGTAAGCTTGTTATGTTTATGTTTTTCTGCTACATAAATCATTGTTCATCAAGAAACACCTTTGAGTGTTCATATAACAACATAACATGACATACCAATAATTTGAAATAATTTACCTCCACTTATTCATCAAATTTGTTAATGAATAAATTTTTAATTGAATCAACAATTTTTAAATAGTTTCAATTCTTAAAAAAGTACTTTTTGATTTTTTATAATCATATAACTATATAAATTTGAATTAAATTTCCTAGTACATTTTTTAATAATTAATTACTATATATTACAAAAATGGTGGATGCGCATCATTCTCTTCCGATAAATAAATTATAGTTATTATGTCCCACTATATTCCTGTACATTTTGGCAGACTAAACCTAATTTTACAACGTCGTAACATCGAGTTGATTTGACATTTTTGACTTTTGAAAATGTATGAAGATTAATATTTAATATATTTTATATTAAAATAATGACCGCATTCACCATTTTTTAGAATTTAGAATCATTCTATTACAAAAATGGCGAATGCGCCCCACATTTCTGAGGACAATATTAAAATCATAATACTTTGTTTCCTATATTAAAAATATGTAACCTTAAACTATTGTTAAATGCTTTTCTGTCGTATAATTCACAGAATCAAAATATCCACCATTTTTTAAAGAATTTAGAATTATTATTTGATTATATGAAAAAAACTTGATCAATAATAAAATTAATTAATACCCACTGGAAAACTGTGACACACTAGCTTCGAAATTGGGTTGAAGGTATTGGATTACAATTGATAAATACGTTATGGTTAATATTCGATGTTCAATACATTCGACTAAATAAATCCATAAACTTCAATCTGTTATATAAAAGTAGTGGCTCGTATATGTTTTCGAATACCTAGGGAATTCACTTTGAAAGATACTCCAGTCAAAGGCTCTTAAAATGCGAACATAAATATATATTGACCACATCAAACGGAATGTTTGTTTAGAAATTTATCGGTTCATTATACTTTATTGGGATCGAAGGTTAAAAAACCAATTTTACAATTTTCACAATCAACCGCAACAACCGTTTTTACAAACTAATTTTTTCAGTTTTCCTGTAACCAAACAGAGAAATTAAAATCACGTGGTGCCACGTGTGTGCACATATCTGTGGTGCGTTGTGGTTTCGAAAAGTTCAATAAAATCTCCGTGTTAATTTAACTCTCGAGTGTGCACTGTTCCCCCAACAACTTCTTTCTAAGTCGTCGCGATAATTACATCATTTTCAAGTGTCGCTTTAATAAACATACTCCGATTTCAAGTTTCTCCAAGTTTCGTAATTGTATCGGAGCAAAGTTTGAACTTATTTTTAATTTTGCCACAGCATTAATGAAAATAATTAAAATTGTGTGTGTGTGTGTGTGTGTGTGTGAGAGAGAGAGAGAGAGAGAGAGAGAGAGAGACAGATGCGAATTTCTCGTGTCGCGTCAAACAATGTAAATGATTTCCTTCTCGAGACGTGGAAGATGTGAAAGAAAACAACGAGCACAACACAATATTTTATACACGAATCATTAGAGGGGCAAAAGGTAAAATTGCTTGGCGGAAATTAGCCAAATAAACGGGCTGAATTTTAACTAGGATAAAAACGCTGTTGAAGCTTCCACTACATTTTACGAAGTTTTCAAACTTTCCGATAGTAATTAATTAGTCCGGTTAGTTCATAAAGCAAATAAAAATTACAGGTGAAATATAAGTGATTTCGCGGCGAAGAACTTTTACAATTTTTATGTGGAATTTAAATAAATAACAATAAAATCGACCTTTAATTAAAAATTTAATCAGCCACAACAATAACCGGGAAACTGTTGTAACTGAATTTGTTTTGCAAATGCAATAAAATCACAATGGTTATTTTAATGAATATTATACAATTGTGTGTGAATAAATATTAAAAAAACCTCTACACAAAACAACTATATAACTAAAATCAAATCAGCTACAAGTTCAAAACTCACGAATGACGTAGCAGATACAAATTCCGCTGATATTTTAAAAGTGGGTGTAAGAATACGGGTACAAAAAAAAACGCAATATAGAAATGATAAAAAAGGTTTGATAAAAGCGAATATGTTTACATCTGTCATTTTAATAAATTGATGTAGTATATTGTATGAATGCTGTGTCGTTCCTAGATTATCGATGAATGAAAGATTAAGAATACACATTATGTGCATAAATTGATGACGGTTTCGGGATTTATGGAGGCGGTTTAACCGAACCAAATACGTCTTAATTTATGTGTTTAAAAAAAAAAAGAAACAGGTCATGGTTTCTCTCGTGCGTTTCCACATTATTTTTCCCGATTTGTTATGTATTATTCAGGAAGTACAAGGGGAATAAGTTTGCGTTTCATTTTCAATATACGCAGCGGAGTTCTGGCTTGTTAAATTTTAAAATATTCGTTGAAAATTTCACTTCTAATAAAATTGTATGATTTGGTTAAGTATAAAACAATTTATATTCATGTTGATTACAATTTCTGAAAGTGAACGTGAGGTTTTAGGTTTTAAATCAATTACTTTTTGATTTTAACCACGAATATAATTGAAATAAATAAAATTATAATGAAAACTTAGATTTATAATATACAACAGCAATACAATTATTTATTTTTGCTTATTTTCATTTATTTTTGTTTGCTATTTATTTGTAAATAATTTATTAACAAGAAATTTTCTGTTGTTATTAATATTATGATCGAAATTATTAATTAAATAAGCGAAGATTTGATTTACAACATTTAGAACATTCCAATTAAATATAAAATCTAAAATTAGATTTTTAACATACAGAGCAACACAAATATTCATTTTTACTTATTTTCAATTATTTTTGTTTGCTTTTGATACCGTTTTTAAGAAGAAATTTTCTGACAAAGACAATACGAAGATTATATTTATAATATTCAGAACAAAACAATTATTTACTTATTCTAAATTATTTTTGTTTGATTATTAATTGCAAAAAAATTTCATAAAAAAATGTGTTGTTTTAAAAGTATTGTTTAAAAAGAGTTTTCCTATTTCTATTATTCATACAAATTGAACTGAAAAAAATTGATTTATAAAATTCATCATCATTTACAATTTTTGCTCGAAACTTGAAACTTTAGAACTACATTTTGAAAGTGTTTGTGCTTTTACCAATAAACAAATCAGTGAATCTACAAAAAATTTTAAAAATCTTCAAATTTTTAATAATGCAAATTTAACTGATTTTTTATGTCCACTTAAGAAAACTTCATTGTTTCCAATTTCCGGAAGGTGTAACCAAGAGGATATAAAATCAAAAATAATTGCGTACTTGTATATATAAGCACATTAGCTTCTAACGAACCAAAATTGTCAAAGTAAATTACTTAAATATAAACATCAAACAAAATTTTAAGTAAATCCATTAACAATATAGATCTAATGAAAATTTGAATGTAAAACGAAAGATTATTCAATTTAGCACGTAACACAAACACAAAAATAAGAAACTAATAGCAAGTTTTAACCAGACTGTGACGAAATTACAAAATGTACATAAAAGGAATCGTGAGTTAAATAATTTATCTACACAGACATTTTAAAACAGCCCAACCAGGAGAGTTTTCAGGTGTATATTTATTGTATATATTCCAGAAAAAAAAAACTTTGTAGATTGCTACAAGTAAAACTTTCTACTAAAACTTAAATTATTCGTTCAGCTTTGTTATTACCTTTGTTCCATATTCTCTACCGAGTTGTTTTTGTTTCGCTTTTGATAAGATAATGCTGAGGATATCTGGAGAGCATCTCTTACGCTGCACCGAATTTAAACATAAATAACTTTATTCAATTTCTATCGTAAACTTTATAATTAACAGTAAACATTTTACAACTGAAAGAACAACAACGAACCGAACCGAAGAAAAAAACAACAGAAATCTCAATTAGTCAAGTAACAAGTAACAACATGACTTTTATCTGTGGAACTTTTTTAATGTTCGAAAACACTTTGTACCAAAGACAGTAAACGTAACACATTAGGTCTTAGCGCGAATTTTCAGGATTTGTTTTATTGGCCAAGTGGACAATGAAATACGCGTTTTATTACTTGTACAATGTAAGTTGCTGCAACGTGCAAATACCATTTTATACCATGTTTAGCCCGTAATAAAATACTAAAAGATTTCGCTGACGCTGAAATATCACTCCTCTGTTTATTCACTTTTATTCACTTGGTGTGTGCCTCCGTCGAACCATTTCGACCATACAAATTTCCAATAAAAACATCCTAGTCAAACAAAAATAATTAAATACCCCCAATAATCTGCGAAACATGCTTATCGTAGTAAAAGGGCGGTTTAATTGAGCGATCGTTTCAACTTATCTGGTTAAAAAAAACTCCAATTCAGGAAGTTATTATGTTTATTAAGTCATGTCGGAAACTGGGCTATGGAGAAACAACAACAAATTAAGTGTTGTTATCTAATTCTAAATCTCCAACTTCAGGATTCCTTCATCGTCTGAGCAACATATTTCGAAATTAGTAAAGCAAGCAAAACTTTAGCAAATTTAAAATTAATTTACAACCAGAAAGAAGTTTTAAAGAGAGATTTGCCTCCGACGTTTTCCTGTTATCTTTGAAATTATGATGCAGATTATTTTTCTAGTTAGATGGGTTTTTGAAGCCGGTGGATGTAAATTGATATGTTCACGTCCCCTGATAATTGTTCCACGTAATCGATTTTAAATGAGTTCCAAGGATCATTCCGGACTGAAACAAATACACGTGTTCGTGTTTTATATCAGACGTTGGTTATTTAAATAATCATAGTCCTTTATCACGTCATATTAACCAAATGAATATTCATTTGTTTCCATTAAAAAATGTAAAAACATGTAAATTTGCCCATATTTACCATGTTCAGTGAACGCGATTTTCCATTCGTCAGAAAAAATCAGGTAAATTACAGTTTGTTTACGTTAATCGACAGATTTCCGCTGAATTTTTAACACTCTCAATTGGAAATAGTTAAAAACAATATTAAATTAAACCATGTTGTTGTTAAGGACGCAATCTAAAACCTACAAATATTTTATGCAACACACAAACACAAATGATTTTCAGTCGAAGGTTTAAAATATTGATTGTTATAAATATGTAAATTAGCGCAATTAAAAAAATTGCTATCGCGTAAATTAAATCATGAAATATGGACGATAAAAGCGTGTTTACGATTTAACACATTTCATTTCGAGGGAACAATAAAATCTTTACGTGAGTTATGGCAGACTAATGGAATAGTGCAACACATCAAAATGATTTACTCTTCGTGTTATTAAAAATTACTGCTCGAAACTCTTAGTTTAAAATCTTTCGGATGATTAACACCCCACCAAATAGCTCAAGACGAAATATTTAAATGTGTGACTGTAATATTGAAACATTGTTCATAACATGTAATTTTCATGTATTATGGGGAAACTAATTAAGATATTTAAATAACTTTTAACAATATTATGAATTTTAGTGACCTTTCTTTTTCTATAAAAAATGAATGTTACAAAATATATAACACAATTTTTTGTTAGAATCGGAAGACAGAGAAGACAAAGAAGTGAAAGCAAAATGTATAAAACATGTTAACTTTTATGTATAAACTTTTTTTGTAGGTTTTACAGAAAACCAAACACACGTTAAGAGAATTTTTAATTTTCCTATTATGATAGACAAAGTTGGATACCTGTAATTTGATACAACAGGTATATAATTCATCAAAAACACAAAAAAACAAAGCCCTTTCAAAACGACTCCCTTATACCATGCACACTGTATAGTTTACACACATTTTTATAATTTTCATGTGATTAATACCTCAGTGAATAGCTTACGGCAAAATATTTAAATAGGATAGTAATATTAAAACATTGTTTTATTATAACATATTATTTTCGTTGTTTCATTAATTAATTAATGAATTTATTATAAACAACTTCATGTAGGATTAGTTTCTAATTATATATGTTTATATAATATTTTTATTTCAAAATCATAAAAGAGAAGTAAATTGAATAATTTGTCATAACAAATAAATTTTCTAAAGTTTTAATTATAAAAACAATTAATAAAAATACGTCTGCAACTTTTATTTTAATAATTTTTCAGTATATTTTATTGTTTAAATAACTATTTTTATACGTACATTATTCTATAAAATTGATTGCAATAAATCCTAAACGATTAAATAAAATCTTTTATGAACAATTGAAAAATTAAATTCTCGTAATTTCTATTTTGTAGATGGAAATGTTTATTAATAAACCTCGTTCTAAATTTAAGTAAATTAAATAAAAAATAATATTCCATGATATCATAATACATCATAAACGATATCAAATAAAATTTCATTTTGCATGTAATAATTTAAATATTTAAATAATATATAATTTTCGTAGAATTAAAAATATTTTAATTACAATAACATTTTCATGATGATGCATATAATACTTTAAATAATATATAATGATCACATAATTAAAAATGTTTTAATTGCAGTTACATTGTAAAGCACTGAATTACATTACTACAATATTTTTAATTAATTAAAACAGTTTTAATTTTTATTTAAATTGTGGATGAGGTCCGCTATATAAACGAAAACAATTTGATGAATATTTAAATACCAGTAATGTAGGAACAATGTTTTAAACTATATTTGTGGGTGTGTTTGACAATTTTCGTTAATTAACATTTAAATTATTTTAATATTGTTGTTGTCATTGTTTTTTTGTGGTGTATCCCATTAAAAATGAATCCAAAGTAACTATTATTACCGTTTGAATAGTAAAACCCATTAAAAGGATTAAACAGTGTTTATTTTTAACAAGTGTACTAAATTTTCCTGACTGCCATCCATTGTTTTTCACTAAACAATACGGTGTGGCTTTCGAAGCAGTAGCCAAATATGTTATGTAGTACATGTAAACTGGAATATTCTAATGCGTTTACTTGATAGATTTGTATTTAACAGATATTTAGTTCCATTGGGAGAACCTATTCATCAATATAGGCCTGTAGGTCCGCTGATAGATAATCCCAAGTTTACAATGTCATGATGCCGGAGAAGTATCGTTTACAAAGCATGCAATTAAATTTTCATTACCAATAACAGGTGCAACTACAATGTCATTATGTCAGCTAATAGGAATGCACCCTAATTAACGTGCTTTGGAGGACACTTGGCCGATCACTTAAACAAATATCTGGGACGTAGGCAGATGAAAAAAGAAAAAAGAAAAAAAGGAAAATCGTAATCCGGTGATTCGGTTCCGTGATTGGCGACCGCGTTCTTCAACCAACCCGGTACATTATTCCCGAAAGTTAAGATTAATGGTGAGATTTGGCAGATTTTAGTGCAATAACTTACCGTTAAGAACGTGTACTGCCACTGTGGCGAACGCAAGGGCTCCGACGGCGCACGTGTAGTTTCCTGAATGCCTTTTCTCCAACGGTATAACGGTCAATGTTGAGATCGCTGTGTCTGTGGTTGTCGACATATTCGAGCTGGAAAATAATTTTACTAATTAGCCACATGGCTGGCTGAACGGCTGATCTTGTTTAAATGGAAATCGATGCGCCAGATTGGGCGTCCTGTTGATTTATGCGGGGATTAATCCTAATTGGACTTGAGGAAAATTCGTCTTTAGTTAAATAGTTGTATTGAAAAGCGGGTTCATTTAATTATTTTTCTACCAAAACTTCCATCAAACTAAAAGTCTTTGCCAACATTTTAAATTTATCATGTCACACTGTTATATTAATTAAACTCCTACTTTTTTTATTATTATTATAGAAATGTAGAATTTTTTTCCAAATATGCATTGGCAAATTTAAATTAATATATTTTATGTAATATATTATTTCGTTTCCATTTTATAAAATCGTATTTCTATTTAATTCAAGTTGTCAATAATTTATTAAAAATAATATAATAATAAATGAAGTTCAATATTTTTTATTTAATGGAATAATCTATATTTTATTGAGTAAATAGAAAAGTTACAATATTTATTTTATAAATTCTTAATTTCCACTTAAATCAATTATTAAATTTTATTTATTCTTTAAAAAATATTGTCTCTTATTGTTAAAATCAAATTAAATGAGAAGTAAAAAAATAACTTGCGAATGTGCATTCACCAATATTTGAAATTTTAACATGCGTCAAAATCAATATCAAGAAACAATTATTAATAACTTTCATTTTCCGTGTTGACAAATTAAGAAAGTAACTTATTTTTTTAAAATTTAAATGTTAAAATAGATGTTGAAATTTATTTTTGGCAAATTTAAACAATAATTATTAATAACTTGGTAATAAGTAAACTTTTGATTGTTGCGCATTCACCAATATTTTAATTTATAACTGGAGAATTTTTAATGTTCAAAAGAGTAATATAAATTAATTTTACAGCATATTAATATACTTTTAATTTAACTCATTAAATTTTACAAAAAAAAAAAAAAAAATATTGTGAATTAAAATATATTTAATATATGATAAAATATGAATGTTATAACGTTTAAATTTATGTATTTTGATATTAAAATCTCTATGCAAGTCAAACTAACTTATGAGTAATGCACATTCTCCAAAATTTTAATTATAGGCATAGGCAATAGTAATTTTTCTAAATATTTATTTTATATAAATCAGGTTTATTAAAATCTTTTCAGAAAGATGTACTGATCAATATTGAGTACTAATAAAATAAATTTTTTCTAAAGCACCACTTACCAAAAAATAAACATACAGTTGTATTATATATTTAATATAAAAATATAGTAATATTACACCATCATTTTCCATGTTGAAAAATTTTTATTTTATTTACAACACATAAATAAATATATTTCAATACTTTTATTTAGTTTTAAATAATATTATTTTGCCTTAGAAAAATTTTAATAGCTCAGTGTAAGTTTTATTAATGTTTTAATATCAATATAATTTTAATTTTATTTAACATTTAATGAACGAAAGGAAAAGTTTATAATTTATATTTTTAACTTTTTGAAAAAAAAAAAATGAATACCTACTGGTTTTACTTTTTAATAAAATTCTGTTAATTATTTATTTTAATATGAGTGATGCGCATTCGCCAATATTTTAACTTTTAATATGTTTCAAAATCAAGAGACACTCATTGTTTTTGTTTTAAATTCTTGTTTTTCAATAATACAACAGTTATTAAATTCTTTCCAAATAAACGTATATTTAATAGAGTTAAATTATTTTTTCATTTATTAAAGGTAAAAGCTTGCTGTAATTGACACGTAACATTATTGAATACCAAAAACATTAACAAATTATGAACTTTTAAATTCATAACGCACATAAAATTTTATAAAAAAAGAAATCAAATTTTAATATCAATTGCAGTTTAAAAATTTATCAATTTGAAAAGCATTGTGAATGTAAAAGTCTGTAATTAATTTCGAAATCCGATTAAAAGAGATTTTAGTTTTAATTAAATAAAAAAGTTGATCAATTTTTATTGTTTAAATTCTAACTGGACTTGCGACACAAAAACAAAAAGAAATATCCGATGGATGTTTAAATAAACTGTACAACGATCGAAAAAGTTTAGTTGTGCATTGAAAGTTTATAATCATTGTAATGTAAAACAATTCAATATAAAAAAAAAACTTCAAATAAACTCGTCGAAAATTAAAACTTATGAACGCAATAAAAAAACACAATGGATTGAGTGAAGTGGGAGAGGGGGCGGAAAGTTCGAAAATTTCCAAGAAGCAAATTACAGGGATTTTGCAGATTAAAGTTTACACAACCATATAACGAGTAATTTCTACTAAACTAAACCCTAAGCCATGTGTTTAATTACCCTTTATTATGTGTAATTTTCAGTTTGATTAATTAATTAAAAGATGAACAGAATTCCCCTAAACACCGAACACACCGTCAACACGTATCAGTATAAACACGTATACATCTAATCATTTAATTTACACCGGGGCGCACAAAATTTCTTTGGGCATAACATCTAATTTTCGCATTGGGCAAAAGTTCCGGATCGAATGAATAATATATACGTGGCAAGTTTCGGCTACAATCACGTACGAAATGAATGTTAAATGTTGAGTGAAGTTTGTTTTTGTCTAGATTATTACCCGATGGCTATAAATTTATATTCATGGAAACACGGAAATAGTTCGGGCTTAGTTTAATATGAGACAATTTAATTGACAACAGTTTCTACACATGCTGCGGCCGAGTTTTTAAGGAAAATTAACAACTTAATTAAATCTTAATTGAAAACAAGGACGGGAAGTGGCTCTAAATACTTGTTGCTCGTGTTGCGGATACTAAACTGGTCCTCTGTATTAAAGTGATTAATATTCGCAGGAGACATTTTGAATGCACCGAAAAGTCCTCAACATTATTTATGACCGTTTCTCGCCACGTTCACGTTTTTATTTCTTACACGTGTAATTGATTTCCCTTGTGTATGGGCCTTGCCAAAAAATAACCAATCGAAACACAAACATCCGTTCGTCCGCACTAACCGAAAGTGCAGCAACGGAAGTCGATTGCTGAAAAATAATAAAGAAAACGTGTGTGTATTTCACTTGTATGTACAAATACTTGGCCCATTTAGGGAAGTGAATTTAACCCCGTTAAGTCCCCCATCACCAATTCAACTAATTACTGTATTGCGGTTACTACGGTCACAGCATCACTTTGTTCTCCCCTGATTATTATCACGAAAACACAAATTGTCTACAACTATTTCATTTGCTAAGTATTTTTGTTGTTCCATTTGGAACACATGGTTATTATTACGAGAAAGGGGATAACGCAAGGTAAAATAAGCTTAGGATAATCTCGTGAAACGGTTATAAACTCTTTTATACACAGAAACAACAGTGCCCTTCTGATATTATCATTGTGCGCAGCCTGATGTACAGGAATTTCCATTTTTTTTTTTTCATAACAAGAAGCTTAGTGACAATTTGTAATAACGAAATTATTATTCTTTCATTCGTGTTATTAAATTTCAACCGCAGCAATTATCATATTTTTATTTTTAATTTTATTTTCAACATAATATTGCTCATTGAAAATGAAACTCAAATTCTAAATTCTCAAATTTTTTAGACTACTGAATAATTCTTTTATTTGCATATGGTTTGTACTGTCAGTTACTGTAACTTTTCTTTGATAAAACAAAAATTATAATTTTCTCTTAATCAAGTCTGATGTAACATATTATACTATTTCTAATATTGGCGAATGCGCAACACTGAATTTTATTATGTTGTGATTTAAATATTTTAAGATTTTTATTTAATTATAAGTAAAATCTCATTTGTTTCGATTTCAGTGTTTTTAAGCGTAAATGATGATGCGAAGGCTTTTTAGTTATGAGATTTTTGATTATAGGAATGTATATTATTCATTCAATTTCCGCCACAATCAAAAAATAATATTAATTATATTCTTAATTTCCCTGTTTGTTAATTCTGCATATAAACCATGTTAAGGTTTAAAATATTGATAAATGCGCCACACTAATAAGTTTATTTTACTTATGACTAATACTAAAATATTAACAAATATTAATATTTTAATACCATAATAAATTTCAACATTTCAACATTTCCATTTAATTATATATGAAATCTCATTTCGTTCTATTTAAATATTCATTATATACTTTTGTAATGACCATAAACTTTTAAAGTTCAAATAACGCTAAAATTTTATTTTCATATAAAATGAGGAGACTTGTAATTGGAAATGTTTAAATATATATTGTTTATGCTTTTTAATAAAATATTGTCAGTTACTGCTGCTTTTTAAAACTTTAAGACGAATTATTCATAAAAGTTAGAAGAATATTAAGAATATTCTTAATTTTTCAGCAAGAAAAATGATGATGTAAATAAAAGTTAAAAATATTACATTAGATATTAACAAAATATATATTTTAAAAGTGAATTAAAAATTACCTATATATAATAAACATACAATTTTATTTCTATTTTTGAGGAATGTGGAAAGATTTTAATAATTCATAAATTAGTTTTACCTATAATTAGCACCAAAGTATTGACAGATACTCGAAAGAGATAAACTTCAACATTTCTACATTTTAATGAATAAATGGAAAAATTCAGAATATTAACTACATTGTTACTTTTTAGCATATAAAATGAAGTATAATAAGTATATTTTATTTTTGAAGAATGTGACGTTTCAGAAAGTTTTTAGTAAGTGTATCATTATTGCAAAAACAAGAATTTAAGAAAAATGAAATTGCTATTAATGATCTGTGATTCTGAATTTGAAACATGTTACAATTTAAAATACGATCGCTTTACTTGCGATAAATATTAAAATATTAATATTTTAATATCACAATAAATAAACTTCAACATATTCATTTAATTGTTGTTTATAAATAATAATTTAATCCGATTTCAGTATTAATTAAAAACTTTTACATTTACAATAAATTTTTATAAAATAAATTACTTTAAAATTTGAGAATAATAAAATTACGCAGTCTTCGCTTTTTAATAAATGACTAATCTGTCAATATATATATACTCATACCAATTCTTTTCTTTATAATTTAAAAGAAGTTTTCTAATTAATAATTTTATGGTAAGAAATTGAAAAAAAAAAAAAAAATATTAGTGTATTTTTTTTGGAATTTTTATATTAAATAAAAATACGTTAAAGATTGTTTTAATGAATTTATTCTTTCTGATCATTAAAGTATGGAATAAAGAGGCAAAAATGTACTTTCGTTTGTGCAAATCTGGAACCGAAGACGTGGCACTGTTTGGAATATTTGAAGAACGTAGTCTGGAGGTCGTGAACAGTGTTTGAAAAGTTCACGAACGCGTTAATCGGTAGTGGAAGATAGAATGAGATGAGATTGTCTTCAGTGAAGAGTATTTGATTTGCTACCTTGTCTTAAAATCCAATTTTCCAACTTTTTGATACCTAACTTTATATAGCGTGGACTTTATATTTGAGTGTTTCCAATATTGAGATGTAAATTTGTTGCCGTGGCCATCAAAATTATCACTGATTGAACACACCCTTCCTCAATGAACTTTGGCGGAGCTTCAGAGTCAAGTAGAGGTGGCATGTAATAAGACACTTCATGTCGAAATTGACTACTTCATTAAATTGATGCCGAGGAGAATCGGTGAGTGTCAGGATCGTCCAACTCATTATTAGTTTATTATTAATATAATTAATATTTTTCATTATTTATTATACTCTTTATTACTTCAAACTAGACAAAAATCCAAGAACATGCAATATTAATTAATAAATTATGAAATTTGGCATGGAAAAATGCCGGAGTAGATTTAGATAGAATGGTAAAGAAGTTATAAAATTACGGAGGTTTTCCACATTGACCAACAAACAAATCCCAACAAATATAGATATTTTCCATTTTAATTAATCCACATTAGACATGATTATTTTGTGTATGCAGTGCTACAATAAAAAAATGAAATGCCTTAAGAATATTCAGTACAAGTACCATTTTTATGGTAAGTGAACTTTCAGTACAGTATGTTTTAAAAATCTGTTTAGGTCAGTTTGCACGGCTAATGCAATTCCACCATAAACAGCTGAATTTATTTAGTTCCATACGTAGCATTTTGCACTTTTTAACGGCATGATAAAAGTGGTGAAAATGGCGGCGCATAAACAAAAACGGAATGCGTTTAATCAGAGCAATTGTCCGCATAAAGATACACCTTTGGACCCGTACTCGAGTGGTCCACTCCACAGGAGGAGCATGCACGAATTGGTAAATGGTTCGATTGTTGTCGAACGTAGCGTGGACAAGTGACTAGATGAAATTGTAGTAACACTGCATATAATTAGGATAAAATCCCCTAGGGTAGTATTAAAGTGGAGGCTTAGTGTTCCTGTGGTCAATGCACTTACCTGATACCTTTCGTTAGAGTGCCCTCGCCGTGTCTCCAGGTGATTGGGTGGTCTTTGGAGGGTCCCCCAACTTGAGTGGCGTGACACGTCAATTCTAGGGAACTACCCGCTTTATAATAGCGTTCGGTAACCTGACGCCCCGACTCATCCTCTATCCTCACTTCAGGAGCTGCAAACACAATTATTCATTTAGTTTCCGATGTGGGTCATCACCGTGCCATTCATCCAATCCTATGCTAATTCGTTTCTATTTTGTGCTTGTCCCAATTCGCCCATTTCGTTTCGGTTTTCAAGAAATTAACGTCGAAACAACCTTGACACACATGAAACGACGGAATGAAAAACGTTGCTTTGAGGAAAGGGCCGCAGATCTGGATCAAATAAATGTAAGCCGCTGTGAATTATTAAATACACAAAATATACAATTCAAACAATTAACAAAGGGGAAATCAGTAAAAAGCTTTAACCACTCACATGGAAAGCTTAACTTTAAATCTCCCCTTCATGTCATTTTAGTTATATAATCTTTGATCATTGAGATAAGCTGGTTTTATTTATACTGTTCCACACCAATAATAATTGGTTATTATTAATATTTCAATTTTAACAGTGTATAGAGTACGACCTCTGAACGTGAGCAACGTTAATTTGAATCTCATTTTTCAATCGTGGAGGTTTTCTTGAGAATCATGTAAGTGATATCTGGCGAATTTATATAAAGGTCGTTCCGCAGCAGGAAATATTTGAAAAAAATATTTATTCTAGCCATTTGGATGGAGGCCAAGTGCGGATTTCCTTTATATGATTTTTGCTGGAGAGCAAAAATCCTTTGTACGCTTTAATTTAAGGTTAAATAATCGTTTAATTAGATTGTGTGTTTGTGTGCTTACGGTACAAATAAATCGTGTGAAACGTTGAAACAAAAGAACAATATTTATTTCCATTGCCCTGGGAAATTAGATTAAGAATAATGTATAAAACCATTTTGGGCATATGCGTTTTGCTATGAAAGCAGCAACTATATTTTACGTTGGAATTTAAGGCGAGCTAAAATGGTGAATGGCAAATGGTAAATGGCAAATGGCAATAGGTAGAAAAGTAGAAAGGCAAAAGGAGAGTTTAAATATAAATCTAGATGAGATTCTTCACCGTAGCAAATGTGATTTCTAATAATTCAAGTAAGCGATTTTACAAAACAACCACCTTTCAGTTGTTGGCCGTTATCTCGAGCCACGAACATTTTTATAAACGATCTTCCCCATTCATGGCGTAAGAAAATTAACGGTAATGCGATGACTTTTACTGATAAAAATGACTTTTTAAACTTACTTCTTCCAGATTATTTGACTTTTACTGCCCGAATTACACGCCAACACTCGCAAAATAATATTTCAGATCGAGGGGGAAATTGTACGGTCAAGTTTAAGCGCCTTTTTATTATTATTATTATTATTATTATTATCATTTTCACGATCCAAAATTCCACACGAACAATCGATATATTCAAATTTGGTGCGCGTATTAAAACGTTGAAAATTTCCATTCAATTTAAACGTGAAACTAAACACGGGGTAACGAAGTCAGAACGGTTCGGCGCAAACAAAACGAAACAATTGCGTTAATGTCAGTGTTTGATGTGCGTCTGTTTATCCATGACCACACTACAAATAATCCCGGTTTTACTCGTTAACTACAAAAGATTTAAGACGATCGTCCCCGTCCCGTATTATTCCGTTCCCGAATTTCGCCCCGATACGACCCAGAAAACCAAACCGAAGTGAACATGCATATTCATGGCGGGCCTTTAATGTCTTTCTTGTGTTGCTTCTTCTTGCTTTTAATATTTATTTCATTGTGAGAACGGTTCAACTGCGTTTTCTGTTCTATTGTTTTGTAGCCGACCGCGAAACTTTTCGAACGCCATCCGAAAGCCAAATTTCCCACGGCCAATACATTTACACTGACTAAATCAACCAGACGCAAACGTTTCAAAATTTTTATCACGATACTATTTTGATCTTGAGACGAAATATAACCAAAAATTATATATTAAAGATATTGTTTGCCAAGAAATATTGATAATTGTGCTTTAAAATTTAATTAATTTATAAAAACATAACAAAAAAATACTTTAACTTGATAAACTGTATACTATTTTAGATAATTACTGCAAATTTAAAATAATTATTAATAAAAAATACAATTGATAAATCTAAAAAAACACAGAAACCTTTAACTCATAAAATTTAAATAACTAAAGAGAGGCACTAATTACTAACCAAATGGTATGAAATGTTATTTAATATTTTTTAATATTTAGAAATATTGATTGTTGTACTTTTAAATTAAACAAAATAAAAATGATTGTTGTTAAATATTAAGGAAAAAAGTACATGTACATTTAACTAATTAGTTAATTAATTGATTAAATTGTAATATATTATATATAATTTATGTTTAAAAAAGGAAATAAAGAGTAAAATCCTAATATTAATTAATTACAGCTCTAATTGCCAATAAAAATTATTGCTACAAATTTAATCTAAATATAATTAAATTTAGTATCAAATGTTACATTTAGAAATATTTATTGTAATACTTTTAAATTAAACATTATATGACAAAAAATAAAAATGATTGCTAATAAAATTAAATTAATTAGTTTATTGATTGAAATATACTATTAAAACATTAATTAAACCTCTAATTAGTTAATTAAAAAATATTAAAGGACTAATTGATTAAAAAAAGAATAAAAAATGGTAGTAGAATACATTAAAATTCATATTAAATATTTATAAAAAGAATGAAATAACGAATTCAAAATAATAATTAATCATATCTCTAATTGACAATAATTAATATATAATAAAATTTAAAATTTATTGACTAATTTTTGAAAATATAATGTGTTCGTTGAATCGATATAAATATTTTTAGTAACAATTTTAAATTAATATACAATACAAGGTATAATAAAATTTGTAATTGATAAATATAAAAAGTTATATATAAACGTATAACTAGATACACTAATTAGTACTAAAATGGTTTGAAAAATTATATTTCTAAATGAATTTATTTAAAACAAATGTTGATAAAAATGGAAGAAAAAAATTAAAATATTAATTAATTAAAAACCCAAATTTAAATTAAATACATATAAAATACATTTGAAATAATATGACGGTTAAACTAAAATTATTGATAAATCTAAAAAATAATGTAATAAACGTAACTTTTAATTTTCAACATTTATCTAATTAGCTCTAATTACTCATAAAAATGTTACGTTTTCTATATATCCATTAAAATGTAAATCAAACATTTACATATAAAAAATAAGTGGTTAATAAGAATGAAGAAATAGTTAAAAATACTCATTAATTAAAGGTCTAATTGTTAATAGATGTTAATGTATTTTAAACAAAATCTTTACTACAAATTTATATTAAAAATTAATATAATTTGAGATTTATAGACTGGTTATTAAAAAAATAAATAATATGTATTTGTTTAATTGATATAATTCATTAAATTGATTAAAAATCTTAATTGTTAATAAAAGCGAAATGAAATGTTCTATTTTGATAAAAACATATTGATTATTGTACATCAAAATTAAATATTAATACACAATACAATATATAATAAAATTTGTTATTGATAAATAAAAAAATATATAAACGTTTAACTCATTACATGATGTATTGTTTATAGTAAATGTAAATTAAATAAATATGATACAATACAAGAGAGAGATAATAAAATATCAAATTGATAAATCTAAATAAAATAATATATAAACGTATAAATGATAATATTTAATTAACTGATTATATGCACTAATTACTAATAAAATAGTTTGAATATTTCTTTATAAAAATATTGTTACAATAAATATTTTAAAATAATTTTAAATTAAATAATATTGCATAATAAAATATAAAAAAAATGTTGTAGTGACTTAAAGAAAATAGGTACATGAACATTTTGCTAATTACTTAATTGACAATTTCTATACTCTCAAATTGTAAATTAAATTAATACATTGTAATTAAATAAATTGATAAAAGGCTGTAGTTGCAAATAAAAATAATATGAAATGTCTCAATATAAATTGTTACAAATTTAAATTAAATACTTATACGTAATAAAGACTGCAAGTGACATTATTACAAAAATACACATTTTAAATTTTAAAAATAATATAAGTTAATGAAATAAAAAATACTGTTTTCAAATAAAAATTAATAAAAATTGATACGTAAATGTTTAATTAATAAGTTTTTACTAACGGAGTAAAAGGTCTAATTGTTTACAAAAATTATATGAAATATTTCATTTCGAGATTAAAATATTAATTGTTTGTAAATTTAAATTAAATATTAATACGTAATAAAATATAAAATGGATTGTTGATAAAATTAAAATAAATATTTGAACATTATATTATAAAAACAAACATAATGAAAAATTAATAATATTATACATTTAAAAATTTGTATATATACATTATTAAAAAGAATATGTATTTTAAAAATAGTTAAATAGTTAATAAATTTATATGGCATATTTACATAGATAAAATACAGAAAAAAACGAAGAGGTTAAAAAAAATTAGTTTGTTAATTGTGGGCGAGGTGTTTTAATTCCATATTGGCTCCAAAATATGTAATCACCTTAATCTGTGTTAGAGACGGAGTGGAAGTGCAAAGTTTGAAGGTGAAGCTTGTGTAGACCGTTCGGATATATTGTGTGGAACTGGGAGTAAATCTAGTGCATTAGAGCTATTTAAATATGTAAACTAATCTTGGCCGGGCCTCGCAGGTTTGTTTTCTTCCAATTTTAGTTTACCCAATGAATCAATATTCGTTGTGTGAAGTTGGCTAAATTAAACCCTATCAACTTCAGTCAACGAACAATCGGCCCCGGATGATTTTACCTGTGACTTTAAGGAAAATCCTTTTGACTTTGGGCGGATGCGTGGCCACCTGACACTCGTACAGTCCCTCGTCGCGTCTGGTGACGAAAACGATTTGCAGACGATAGTTGTTCGGATACCGGAAACTAAGAGTGATGCGGTCGTCGCTGCTGTAAGCGCCACGGCCGACTGTAAGCAAGTGGATCGAGTCCTCTTTATGATGTAGCCAAGTCACCTGAAACAAAACCGTATCCGATGTAAAATTGTTGCTTTGCTGCAAGATTAGAATTTATTTCTATTCCGGGAGACGAAAACAAATTACGATATCCTTTGGGTTTTCGTTCAGATATTGTGATTACGTTCATCGATCGATCGACCTTTGCACGTTTGCAATTTGTTCGGTTTAAATTATTTTAACAGCGCAAGACCCGCACTACGGGGATGTTGGACATGTTTAAAAATAAATTGGCCGGATTCAATTGGCTTTGATATACGTCCATAGCTAGATGGAAATTTAATTTTTAAAAACGGTCAATTGTTAATGAAATTCTAATTAACAATATTGTGTAATTGTGTATAAATTTCGATGATGGACGACACTATAATTGACTATTGATAGTTTCATAGTTGTGGGTTAATTATCAAATTTAAATATACTTAATGACATAGAAAATGGAACACATAGGGCCAGTAGTCCAATTTTAGCCAAATTTGGACAAACAATTATTATACTTTAAAGGTTGATTGTGCTACAGTTTTTAATTTCCATGCGTCTTAAATTCATGTAATCCCGACACAGCCAATATTCATTTCATTTTACTTCTTTATTTATACTGTATTAACCTTAGAGTGTTATTAGTCGCTACAGATGTATACTTTAAAGTAAGGACATCTAAATTATGTTATATAATTTCCTTTAACGAAAGTCTCTATGTGGGAGAAGTTTAAATTGTCTCCTAGTATTTCCGTGATGTTTCCTTTGATGTTATTGGAATCTCGGCAGATTTCGTAGTTGGGGTAATCAACCAGTATATGGCTAACAGTTAAAGGTGGTATTACAGATGGGGCAGAATGGTGCGTCGACTCTCTTTAACAAGTAATTATGGGTCAACTTTGTATGTCCAATTTGTAATCTGTTTAATAATACTTGTTGGTGGCAATGTTTGAGGACAGACATCCATAATTTTATTGAAGATTTGGAGTCCTTGAATTTATTTGATGAATTACTCCATGACTTTTGCTTCTTTGACTGTTTCATTTCCTGTGATACTAATATATGATGAGTCAGATGTATGTCCCCAATATCGTTGTCAAAAATTAGAATTACTTCTAGTTAGGATCCTTCAAAAACAATTTATGTTAATCCCATATTGTGAACGTTATTTTGAAGAGTTTCTAATATTTGTTGCCATTCCCCTGAAGATCCCTGAACTTATCATCTATTGAACACACGTGGGAACATCATGGATAGGATAAATTCAACCCTCCCACCACCATAACCGGCAAGTAGATATATCGTGAAAGGCATCTCAAGACAAAATTGACCACTTCATTAGATCAATGCTAAAGGCAGTCAATAAGTGCCTAGACCATCGTGGACTCACCATCATGATTCAAGGAATTCTAACCACTATATCTTTGTGTCCTATTTTCTGTGTCGTTGAGTACACAACGTCGATTTATTTAAATTTTAGTCAAGAGTCTGGATATTAAAATTGGTTTCTTGTGCAGTACATGGCTGATAATAATCGAACACGAATATTCCTAAAGATGTTTGTTTTATTCCAGTAACGAATCTAAATCAGTTTCAAGGTAAAATTTAAAAAGTCTGCAGTGTAATTTAAAAGACTTTAATACTTTCTTGGGGAAGGTATTTAAATGATTTTACGGACCGTCGACGAATAATGAATAGTAATCTTAAATATGAATAAGACTTTCTTATTAGTAAAATAAAAAGTAAATTTTATATTTCGACGTTATTTATTATGTGAAATAAAAGATCCAACTGGAAATTAATAAATATTTACTCTTGTCAGTTTGATGAATGTTCCATGTAAAAATTCCGCGAATAAATATTTAGTTAGCGTTCGTACCATTAAACATGTTAAATCATGTTTACGTTCTGGCGTTATTCACAGGTTGACATTAAGAAAGTGTTGCGAGATTAGATTAGATGTGCTCTTGTAAAGACATCGCCCGATGTGCTTGATCGAGTGAAGAATAAGATTAATTAGACTTGAAGTTAACACTCGCACTCGCACACAAAATTTTATGTTCCGCACAAATTTATTCACTCGGTTAGATTAATGGTTATTTAAACAGTTACGTGGGTAAACAGAACGGGGCTTTGGCTGCCAAAAAAATATACACATAAACCGAAAAGTAGGCGACGACAACTGAAATCAGATGTTTGAAGTAAAAGTATTAATTTACATTTGATCATGGTTCGGATGTGTGAAACGGCGTCGGGAAAGCCGAAGTGGTATTGGCGGTGGTTTGCAGGACCATAAAACAGGAAAACCGTGGAGGAGTGTACAAACACATCGCTGTTTAAAAGGTGCATTGCCATAATAAAGAAGATATTTTCGGGGTGAATGTTTGGAATCCCGGTGTGATAGGGAGGACGTGGAAATGTGATTTCATTATAAAGCACGGCGCTATTGGTATTTTGTATAGCGGGGCTTGATATTATATTGCAAGCAAACCACCTCACGAAACAAAACTTTCGCAATGTTTACGTCTTCTTGTTGGAACTACATGTTTAAGGCGAACTATTTTATGTACAAACTAAATCCTTACTTCTTAAATATCTACTCTATCGATTTCCCACCACGGAATGGAATGGCCATTACTTTAGACGAGGTGGCGGTTTATTTCATTAATTTATGATGAATAGGACTCTCAAGGAAGAATGTAACATACAAAAGCAGGCGAAACTTTATATACTGTGGCTTTTTGTTTTCTCTAAACTCCAAGTTTTAGTGTGTTAATGCATTAAGGAACATTAGTCATTAGAAACTAACGTAACCAATTTTAATTTATTTGATTATCAGTTTTAAAATTTTTGTTCCTCTCTAATTTATTGAATTTAACACACAGTTTTATTTAATTAAGTTGCGTTTAATCAAAAAAGTAAATATAGAGCACTAATTACTACTAAACTGATATTTTAATTAAAAATTAACTTAACTAACTTAATTACATTTCCAATTAAAGCAAAAAATATAAAAGCTCCGTAAGCATTCACAACTGTAAATAAATAAATATACACAAACATCCATATGACAAAAATAAATGTTAATGTAACTGAAATTAAATCTAAAAAACAAAAATGTACAAATAAGAATAATAAACGCTAAATAAGTATTAACAGATTAAATGTACAATTTTATTCATTTTTGTTATTTGACATTTCAGTTTCAGTAAGTTTTTAAGCAGTAGTTAATTTAATTAAAAAAATGTTTATATACATATTCAGTTCATACAAAAAATATGAAAGCTTTGAGTAATTAAATAAGTAAATATACATATGATAAATAAATGATAATGGTAGTGAAATTAAGTCAAAATAAAGTTTATTTTATTTATTATTTTTCATTCATTGAGAATTTCTTACATCACAAAAATATTGATAATTAATTTTTTGCCAGTAATTTTTGGTTACTACTAAATATATAATAATGATATCAGCAAATAAAACTTAATCTAAATCTATATAAAATAATAAAATAAAGTATAACATGAAAATAAGAATTAGCAACCCTATCTAGATAACTATTCAGAATTTTATCATTTGAAAATTTTATTTTATTTAGCATTCACAGAAATAGAGTCCATATTAAAAAAATTCAGTGAATTTCTTTAACACAAAATAATTGTTATAAATATTAGTAATAAATAACTGTTTGTAATTTCCTTTATTATTTTAAAATTTATTTATTTAATTTATTGAATTTAACAGATGTTCAATTATGTTTCATTAAGTTACCTCGTTTGTTATTTTATTTGTTAATATGAGGTATTAATTACTAATAAATTGATATTTCTAAAAATATTTTTGTCAATAATATTTAATTTACTAGATTACCATTTTAAAATTTGCGTTAATTTTATATTTATTGAATTTAATAGACATTTAATTAAACTCCTGTGAGTTGCTTTAAATATTAAATGTAAATATGCAGTATTAATTACTACTAATGGATAAGTCAATATCAGTAAATTTTTAATCAACCAAAATTTAAAAAAAAATATTTAATTTCATATTCAGTTAATACAGAAAATATGAAAGCTATGAATAAATAAAAAATAAATATGATATATTTAAATTTTTATTATTGGAAGAGTTTATTTTATTTATCATTAAAAAAATAAAAGATTTTATTAAAATATATATATATATATATATATATATATATATATATATATATATATATATATATATATATATCAGTATAAATATTTAAATAGTTTTTTTGTCATTAAATTGAACTTTTTTATAAAAAAAATACTGATTTTTTTGACAATAATTTTTAATTTTCTTTATAATTTTAAAATTTTTATATAATTTACTGATTTTTACAGACTTTTAAAGAGATTTTCTTGAGTTGTATAAATTTTAAATGTAAATATTAATTTATAATTGTTTTAATTACTGCTAAATTGAAATTTGAGTAAATTTCTCTTTAGTCTGACGTGAACTTAAGTAAAGAAAAAACTTTATTACATATTCAGTTGAAGCAAAAAATTATGAAAGCTTCGGAAGTATTCATAACTGTAAATTAAATTTTTACAAAAATAAATAAATAAATATAAAACATCCAGATTGTAATTAAATTAGAATTTCAATGAAGAAAGAGAATATTTAAAGAAATTATACTCAAAAATATTGTTAATTAATTTGTTCACAATAATTGTTTTCTTAATTTTCTTGAGAAGTTAACAAAAATGGCCCTAATTCTCTCAAAATAAATTTATATCTGTCACACAAAATACATTACATTTCTTGTATTTAAAGGCATTTCATGCGCACATTTCAAAAGGTGACACTCTCGAGTTTAAAAGACTTTTAATTAGACTTAATTAAGTTGCGTTACAGTCTTGAATATAAATATGGAATATTAATTACTACTAAACTGATATTTCAGTACATTTTGTACCATTCGTTAATTTAATTAAAAAAACTTTTAATTATTCAGTTAAGCACTCGAAACTGTTAATTAAATTTCTACAAAGCTACAAATTAAATTTCAAAAAAATAATGCGTGGGAATAAAAAAAGACCCATAAATAGATGTTGACAGATTAAATATACAAAAATCCATAATTTTTATTATTTGAGGAGTTTTACTTGTCGTCCAGAATTGGAGAAATCTAATGGAAACTAATAAAATAACCGACAATAATGGGTAAACATTATCTTTGCTCTAGCCTTTATTAAAAAAAAAGCCGTGATGATGCCATTAGTTGGGAAAACAATATAATTTAATCTTCCAAATGAAAATATTTGTTAATAAAATCAACATGCATAAAAATTTTACGAGAGCAAATATTTAACGTCTCATTAAAGCTGCTGCAGATTCATTCAAAAATTATAAATATTTAAGTAAAGCAAAAGACATAGTTGCAGTTGGCGTCGGGAAAAACAGTCGGAAGTCAGCCAGTCAGCAGCGAATGTACAAAATCTGTAAGAGACTATTTTAATGGAAAAAGAGTGAATCGTATTTAAGGATTTCTGGGTCTACAATTCCTCATATTTAACTCGGAGACTTTAAAGCAGAGATGATGGGTATAAAATATAAGACGTCGACAACGTGCGATAATGGCTTTATTCTGTAGATGGGCATATCTTTCTATGGCTCACGAGAAATGCTTTATATACCACGGACATGAAAATTTCCCCACTAACTTTTTTTATCTTAAATGTAATCTTAAAATGATGGCTAACTGTACATCGTTACTTTTATAATGACTGTGTCACGATATGATTTATGCGTTAATTGTTCTTTTAATTATATATTCATAAAAAATTTATCGTCTTAAGGGTAATTTCATATTTTAATTAATATCCACAGCAAGAACCAACCAGTAATTAAACTCCTCACAATCATTTCTTCACTATTTTTTACGGCAATTAAAAATTAATTAGGGGTGAACTGTGAACAAATAATATGATGGGGCGGCGCCAATTTTATTGTTCCCATTTAATTACATTTAAAAATAAATAGTCGTCGATAAAAACTTCTGATGTAGGGTAATGCAGTTGTAAAAAGTTGAGGCCGAGTTGGAGCATCTAAATTTATAAATTAAATAAAATAATGCCAGACGTGGTTGATTAAAAATTAAAATCAGGCAAAGTTTATAAATTCAACTTTGTTATATAGGGTAAAGTATAAAAGGGTAACAGTCCCGAATATGAATATTCTTTATAAAACAATGTGGTCCCGTTTAAAACAGCAACTATGCCCATGAACAAACCCCATCAAAATTAATGGCATTTTTCAGTCTGCACATGTTACGGCAGGAAATACATTTATGAAAGTATCGGACTTTTACAATTCTGCTTCTTAATATCTTCGTCGTCGTTCCCCCGAATGTTTTAATATTGTCATGCCCAATGGTTTTTAATAATTCCCACCCTTTGTTTTATTATATTTTAATTTACGATCAATTGTGTTATGTTTACGAGCAGTCATACTTTTCATGTGGTGAATAAAACACACGCAATCGTTTGTTCGCGACTAGAATGAAAAACGACAGAGACCACGTTTCATACACTTACTTTATGGAGTGTGAAGGAATTTTTGTTGTGGCATAATAAATGAAATAACGTCAAATGTTCTAGTGATGCTTTTTGCATTTCTCTTTTGCACTCATTCACAACACTCCAATCAATATCAGCCACACGATCATGCCTCAACCTCCGACGTTACTTTAATTTACCTACCTACACACAAGGTGAGATGTGAAAGCAACGTCTGACGTCCGGTATATTTATTACTAATTAAAGTGGGGGATGACATCTTTTGGTTCTCGAATTCTAGTATTTTGACTTAATTAATTATCAACATTACAACTACTTAAAAATATAAATCATTTACTCAGCACGTGTTGCCCGAAATTAATATAATCTCACCCCTAAATTATCTAAGCATAAAAACGTAACTTTCGGCGATTAATCTTGGGTAATAAAAAATGGTTTGTCGTTTAAATTACTGCCTCACCTTTTATACAATTAACTTTGCCAAATGGATAATATTTGTTGTGCGAGAACTGTGGAAATTTCATTCTTTTTGTGAATGTTATGTTGTTTCGTTTGTGCATATATCAAAATTAAATTATACTTTTTAATGTGCAATGCAAACAAATTGTTTTCTCTTATGTTTGATAATTATTTGTTTTAATGAGATAAATAAATATAGAACTTTTAACGTATTTTTATGTAATTTATAAAAAACTGGCAGTGTCTAAACTGAACATTTCGCATCTTTCTTTATATTTCCATTTGCATTAGTTCAAAAATTAATTCCTTGCAATTTTCACTAAATCCTTTAAAGGAATTATTCTACGTTATTCATATTGTTCTGCATATCGTCTTTTACATACAATCTGAGTTTACTTTATCATATCACAACTATTTGGTTTTGTATTGTATGGAAATCACTTTCTTCGAGCATTAAATTTGAAATATCTCAAAAACAGCGGCGTAAATCAATATTCATCAAGAGTACCTATTTTTTCTAAATTGCACAAAGAATATGAGAAGCTTAATGGTTAAAAAATACTTAGAAAATAGAGCTACGAAAGGGGGAGAACCCTCCAAAATCCGAGCTATTATATAATACAAATTTAAATCAGATTTGACCAAAGAAAATATGAGAGAAAACAATTTTTTGTATCTTAAATTCAAGAAAAAAATATTTATATTACTATTTTAAAAGCATCTTGTGTTTAATATTTAAATGAGACAATTAAATTTTCAGATTTTATTAGCTTATTTAATTGCTTGAGTAAAATTCCGAGATGAAAATATGATATTAAGAAAAAATGAAGGTAATTGATATATTAATGACAAGAGCAGGACATAAATTGTTTCGGTTGTTTGGCTAACGAGTTCAGTTCTCGTAAATTGTTATTAACACAGGAGGAATTTTAGAAGCAAGTTATAATTAACCAGCGTCTGGAATGTCAGAAAACGAGAATATCGCACGAATCACCCCCGTAGTCTCGTTCAGATAAATGTCAAAGCAGTGAAATATAATTAAATTATTAAATTCGCTATAAATTTACGTGCCGTGCGATATGGAATATAAATTACAACGGCATCGAGATAATAAATTATGAAATTTGCTAATATATATATATATACATACGTATGCACCGTGCCTATCTGTAACACGGAATTCGTTTGAAAAATTAAAAGGCCTTTGAAGGAACAATTATCAAATCACCGGGGAGTCGACTCTGTTTGTTGGCTACGTGACTTGAATTACACGCTAATGACGATTCACTTCTGACTATCGTATTTAACATTTTTCCTCGTGGTGAATGGAAAACAACAAATATTTATAAAGGGAACGTTTTTTAAAATGTCAAGATGTAAGACATATAAAGGACTGTTTAGACATATCATATCATACGTGTATGTTAACGGCACTGAAATATGTATGTACTTACTTATACATATTTGTTATTCATTGTACTTTGCCTTTATACCTAAAGTCTATTTTGGTACGTTTCATTTGGAAATGGAAATGGGAAGGAAATCCTCGTATTTTAACATTAATGTAGTGTGGCTTAAATATATACGTATAACTGTGACTGTGACAATGTTAAGTAAAAATTTTACTTAACTTCAGACATTTACAGTTACAACTTTAATTATTATACTGAAACACACTCTTTGAATTTGCGTTTGTGTCAAACGAGGTTTTGCTTTGCAGTTAGGAGAGTGTTCATATATTAGGAGTTAATCGATTATTTACACCAAAGTGGTTCCGATTTTATTATCAAAGTCACAATCTGTAGAATCATCTCTCTCACAACAGTCTTTATATATTTCCAATGAATTATAAATTTTATTGTCAAAGAGAAATTGGAGAACTTGATGCTGGATCATTCATTAAAGTACACCAATTTAGACGAAAATTGTTAAATAAAATTATTCAAGCAAGTACAACTGTAAATTTATTATGATCGAAATATAAATGGGATAACGTTGGAAAATATTTATCGTCTTTTAATATAATAAATAGTGTAAAGTATGACTTAAGAATATTGCTTTAATGTATGTAACTGAAACTGTGATTATCTTAAGTAAAAACGTTCTTAATTGCAGCCATTTGGATTCATCTTTGTATCAACCAAGGGTTTGTTTGGTAGTCAGTATATTGCTTGATATTGAAAATTAGACGAATATTAACACAAAACTTCTCCTGAAATTATCAACAAAGTAAAATGTGTAAAATTGTCTATGTCTCAAAAATATTCATGTATTTTTAACGAAGCTTAAATGTGGGTGTTAAGAATCATTTTTCTTAATTAAAGACCTTCCAGAGCTTCAGGTCTTTTTACTTAAATTTTGTTATCAATAAGAAATTGGGGAAATTAATGGTCATCATTGAAGTCATTAAAGTATATCAATTTTCAGCAAAAAGTTAAATAAAATATAATATTATCACTTAAATTTTATTTTAGTAAATTTCACTTTAAAATAGAAAACATTCATTGTTTTGACACATTAATTAGTGTAAAATCTCAAATTTATTAAAGAAGTGTGATTTTAAGATATTAATTGAATGTATGCAACTGAAATTTTGTCAATTGTAAGTAAAATGTTATTTAAATCTAAACTAAAAATTAAAACAAACTAAACTAATTTTATGAAGGTGTGGTACTCATTGAAGTCATTAGAGGATATTAATTTTAAGCAAAAACTTGAATAAAATTAAACATTTATAAATAAAAACATTCAAAGTCTTTAAATAAACTAAGGAAAACTGCAAATTTGTTTAAGAATAATAACTTAAAAATATTAATTGAATGTATCAAACTGAAACAGCGTCTTGAGTTAAAATGTTGCTTAATTTCAGCCACTTACAGTCCTAAATTTTATTCTAACAAGTTTCATTTTAAAATAGAAAATATTCATCTTTTAATATATTAGAACTGTAAAATTTTATTTAACTTCAGTCACAGTTACATCTTCGATTATAAAAGCACAACATACTATTTGAATTGACCTTTGTGTCAGTCAACCAACGATTTGTTATGCAGTTAGAACAGTGCTCAAATATTGAGAGTTTGTCAACTATTGAGACAAAGCTTCTCCTGAATTTATTAACAAAGTACAACCAGTAAAACTATCTATCTCCTAAGAGATTTAATGTGTTTCTTATCAAATAAATGGATGAGGTTATTAAGTACAGTTTTAATTTACTTTCTAACAACAACAACAACAAATTAGTGAAATGGATGGTTTTTATTGAATTTATTAGAGTATGTGAATTTTAAGCAAAAAGTTCAATAAAAACCAAGCATTTAGAAATGGGAAACATTCATTGTCTTTATATAATGCATGAAACTGAAACGGAGTCAATTTTGAATTAATATGTTATTTAACTTCAGTCACTTACAGTCATATCTTTAATTATCAAATTAAAACAATTTGACTTCACCTTTGTGTCAACCAATGATTTGTTTTGCAGTTAGAACAGTGCTCAAATACTGAGAGTTAGTTAACTATTGACACAGAACTTCTCCTGATTTTGTTAACAAAGTACAGCCAGTGAAATTATCTATCTCACAATGGTATTCATGTATTTCTAACGAAATATATGTTATCTATTATTGACCAGAAATTCAATCGATTAAATTGACATAAAAATAGTCCATATTTTATTAACAAAGTATTCACGTATTTGTTTTTTACACGATAAAATGTAGGGCAAAACTGTAAATTTATTAAAAGTTAAAAATATTGATTGAAGGTGTGCAATTTGAAATAAAGGTGCACTTTATCGCAAGTTTAAAGCCGTGACTTTCGAGCAAGATTCTAATAAATACCAGCGGAAAAACCATCAAATTGTAATTCTTTTAAACAAAATTCCTAGAAACGAATTGATCTACTTTGGTTTTTTTGCTCGATAGTTCGCGAATTTGATCATTGAATTGAGTTTCGCGGCTGTAAGCTGAAAGGTTTTTCTGCTATTAACTTTCCTTGTATTTTATGTCTTTGATAACGATTGTATGAATACAACAGTCAGCCAGTTAGTCTGAACTAACAGAATCCGAAGTTTTCTACGATTGAGTGTCTTTGTGTTACTTTGTTGTTGCGGTGCTTTTATTTAAAACATAGTAACTGAAATAAAAGTGTATTAAAAGGTCATATAAAATTTATTTAGCGTCCCCAAAGTACACAAATATATTTGTGAGATAAATGTAACAAAGATAATAGAGAAACATCATAAAGTAAACCATAAAGTCAATACAACGACACACACGCCAAATAAAACATTCGTGCACTTTTTGTAGCAATTTTAGGACGATTTTACTTTGTATGTCGTATCCGGGATATTCGGGCAACATTAATTCTGGAAGACATTCCATTTTCTCTGCATAAAACTTTTAATATACATATGTCGCTGTTTGACCATTTCGAAATGCTAATGAAAATGTTTGAAAACAGCGTAGCTGACCAAGTTTTGTGTCAGCGGGTTCCCGCATAGATATTGTGACCAGAAAATATATTGCTTCCAACGAAACATATAAATTGTAAAATATGTACACAGCATGTTTCCTCGTCGTATCAGTTCAGTTATAAGTAACACACACACGGCCTGAATGCGAATGGTCTCGCTGTTTTCGGAATCAATTGGGACACAAAATAACGAAAGGTATTCCCAGTTGATAATTTTCCTATTTGCACTGTAATGGCCGCTTCAGTTGGCAGATTAAGATTATAAAAGTTTTATTACGCATTCCCTTATACTCTAAGGGCACACATTTACTGGCCTCCTCTTTAATATCCCCCCGCAATATAAATTTAATGGGACTCACTTGATGAGCTCAACGTTTAACTCATTTACAACAATAAACCACCATTCCCGCATTTTTTTTTTTTTTTTTGTATATAAACAAACCTCTTTTTTGGTGTTGAGTGAGTGTAATTTGGTTGTGCGATTAATCCCTGGGACTGGGTAACATATTCGTCGGGATTTGCATGAATTAAATTCGGTGGCAAATTATTTTCGGAAGTGAAAAAGTTTGATGGCAGACGAGTTGTGCGCGTGTTGACTTTCAAATTTTCCTGTTTGTTTATTGAATATGGCATATTAAAGTTTTCCCCCGTTTGCACTTAATTTAATAGGACTAGAAGCGAACCAGACTAATTACTGCTAAGATTTTAATTAAGGACAACTTAATATGTGTTATCCAGTTTATCGAAGTCCTCTGCTAGAAGTTCATATTTAGATATAAATTTTCCTTCCTTCCGGTGCCACGCACTTCACTATTTGCTTCAGGGAAACTACGGCACACAATTTTACTATAGACTTGTTCATTAGTTCTCTGTCTGCATTTTGTCTCATTCCATTCAAATTGGCCTGTGGGCTAACCAAGGTTTTGCTTTGTAGTTAGAAAATTGTTCACATATTGAGAGTTAATTGCTTAAGCAGACAAAAATTGTCGTGGTTTTATTGCCAAAGTCACAATCTCCAAAACCATCTAGCTAATAAATGTCTCTATATACCTCCAACATAATATAAATGGATGGAGATGTTAACTATCTTTTCCCTTAAGCTAAAATTGTATTATTCAGAAGTTGTAGAAGTTTGTGGGATTATCAAGTTTCATCATATAAAATTATTTTAATATATAGAGTAAAATATTTTTTCAAACAATCTGATCAATCAATTCAAAAAAAATTGTTATGGTTTTATGCCAGTCACAATCTCCAAAAACCATCTACCTACTAAATGTCTCCATAGATTTCTGGTGAAATATAAATGGAAGATGTTAACTGTCTTTTCTCATAAGCTCTCACATTAATTCTATTTTTGAGAAGTAGCAGAAGTTTGTGAGATTGTCTCCATAGATCTCTGACGAAATATGAATGGAAGAAGATGTTGACTGACTTTCCCCTTAAGCTAAAGCTTCTCTCTCGTTAATTCTATTATTGAGAAGTTGCAGAAGTTTGTGGGATTATTAAATTGTGTCAATCATAAGCAAAGTGTTGCTTAACATTATCACTTTAAAACAAACTCTTGAACTTACCTTTTAGGAAACCAAATTTTATTTCGCAGTTAGTAAATTGTCCAAATATTGTGAATTTATCAAGTTTTCAATCAAATTTATCCTGATCTTTCAACAAAGGCACAGCCAATAAAATTATTTACGTGGCAATAGTCTACAGTATTTCTAACCAAGAATAATGGATGAAGTTTAGTTTAGTTAAATTATTTAATTATTAGTTCATACTTTGAGAGTTAAGCACAAAAATTGTCCTAATTATATTGACAAAGCATTTTGGTATCAAAGGTATTGATTCCTTAAAAATTAAGAATCTTTTTAATCCTATTATCAAAAAGAAGTTGGAGAAGTTTATGTTGAATCATTCATTGAAGTGATTGAATTAGATTATCTTAACTTTGAAACTTTAGGATTGTCATATATTGAAAGTTAATAGCTTATTAAAGAAATTGTCATGTGTTCTCAATCTCCAAAATCATAGCTAATATATGTCTCCATATTTCTCCACCAACTTATAAATAGATGAAGACCTTAACCGTCCCTTAAGCTAAATAAATAATTTCACGTAAATTCTATTATTTAGAAGAATTTGCAGAAGTATAATGGTTTGAAATTTTATTTCGTAGTTAGAAAATTGTTTAAATATTAAGAGTTAATCATTTATACAAATTTATTATTATTTTTTAATCAAGGAACAATCTGTAACATCATCTACACAATTGTACTCCAACATTTTTAGCTAAGAATGAATGAAGATCAATTTAATTAAATTCTTCGATTCTTTGTTCATACTATCTAGTTATTAAATGTTTCTATCTCTGACGAAATATAAATGACTGAAAATATTAATTGTATTTTCTTTCAAGCCAAAGGTCCTTTCACGTAAATTCTATAATTTGGTAATTACAGAAGTTTGTGAGATTATCAAATTGTGTCAATCATAAACAGAATTTTACTTAACATTATCACTTTAAAATAAGCTCTTTGAATTTACCTTTTAGGCAATTAAAGTTTAATTCGCAGTTAGAAAATTGTTCAAATATTGAGATAATCACTTATTCAAACATCAAAAACAATTTTCTCAACAACATCTTTTTTGTAAAATCTCCTACATCACAATTGTGCTCCAATATTTCTAAGACACTAAGAATTTGTAGATGGAGATTATTTTAACAAAATTATTCGATTATTTGTTCATACATTGAGAGTTAAGCATCCAAACACAAAAATTATTTTGGTTTAGTACCAAAGCATTTTTTATAAAGGTAACATTAAGATTCTTTAAATTTTGTTATTTAAAAGAAATTGGAGAAGTTTATGTTGAATTCATTAAATTGCTTTAACCTTTAAACACTAACTTAATTAAATTTTTATATCATTTGTGCATTCATTCATTAAGAGTAAAACATCTAAACACCAAAATTATCCTGATTTTATTGTACTTTTAAGTACTTTTTTAACATAGGTATAGTTTCTTGAATTCTATTTAAAGTATCAAAAAATGAGTGTTAATCATTTATTCAAGAAAAAATTGTCACAATCTTCAAAAACAATCTAACTAATAAATGTTTCCAATATCTCTAATGAAATATAAATGGATGAAAATGAAATGAAACTATCGTTTCCTTTAAGGTAAAGATCTTTTTCAAATAAATTCTATTATTTAAAACAAGTTGTAGAAGTTTAAAGTATTATTAAATTGAGTCAATCATAAGTAAAATATTATATAACTTTATCTCTTTAAAACAAACTCTTTGAATTTACCTTTTAGACAACCAAATTTTATTACATAGTTAGAAAATTGTTCAAATATTGAGAGTTAATCACTTATTCAAACAAGCTTATTCTGATTTTTTAATCAAGGCAGAATCTGTAAAATCATCTATATCGCAATTATTTCTAACTAAGGATAAATGGATAAAAGTTCATTTAATTAAATTTTTCTATTATTAGTTCATACACTGAGAGTTCTGTATCTAAATGCACAATTATCCAGGTTTTATTGCACAAAGCATCTTGCTAACAAAGGTATCGTTTCCTTAAAAGTTAAGATTCTTTTCAATTCTATTATTTAAGGAGAGTTGGAGAATTGTATGTTGAATCGTTCATTAAATTGTATCAACCTTGAAACGCTGGAAAATTCTAAAGTATTGGGAGTTAATCGCTTATACAAAAAAAAAACTGTCCTGTTTTTATTAGTAAAATGGCAATTTGTAAAATCATCTACCTACATCAGATATTTCTAATGGAATATAAAAGAATGAAGACGTTTTCAACGTAAATCATATTATCAAATATTGGACTAATTGATGGTGGATTATTTTTAAAATATGTCCTCGTCAAATAAAGGCTCCAACTTAAGACCTAGACAACATTTTCTTAGGAATACCATATAAGTAACAGAAATTTATATTTAATACGTATGAAGAAACTTGATTTAGATGTTATAAAATATTTAAAATCAAAATTGAATTGTAGTGTAGGTGGTTTGGGATTTGTGCTAAATTTTCGAGGGTTGTCAGTTATAATACAATAATTTAAGTGAATTATATGAAGTTGACTTGTCACATCTTACCGGTGACTGTGAGTCAAATGCGGAATATTAATATACAATGTAAATTTAGAAGCAGATTTCGTCGTTATCTTGTCTTATTTTCGTGTGTAAAACAGTTCATTTTCCATATGTCAAAACAAGAAGTTGAGAATATCTTTTAAATAACGAATGTGTTGTTTTGTGTTATTGAGACAATCATGCGTCAGTATAAATAGCTCTAGGGGAAAACATAGTCTCCAAAGTGTTTATGTGCTCCAAAGTTATAACAAAATGCATGAATTTTTTCTCGAATATACCCATGTACATTTTTACATGCAAATTTCCAAAGCGCAAATAGCAATTACGGCAGCAATTATCACTTGATACGATAAGCTCATATAATTTATGACTCGAACATGGTCGAAGATAGGAGGAAACTTAAGAATACTTGATTGCATGTTGTGAACTTCACGGGAAGTTTATATCGGGCGCTAAAATTACCGATGAAGCATAAATGGCACATAATTAATTACACCAGAAATATTACCTTCACAAACTTCGACTGTCATTAGCCAGAAACACACCCTCAAATTAATTTTACGATCATCATCATGGTGGCGTATCGTAAATGTAAATTTTTTTATCAAAATTATGAAAAATGGAAGCCCCAGCACGGGAAAAAAACTAAACTGATAGAAAATTTAATTGGATTACGGCGCCCCGGATTAAGTCCGCATCTCTTTAACGTTTTGTTTTAAGGACGCTGCGGGTTATCCCCCACATAACGTGAAATGTACATTTTTTAAGACGGGCCATAAGCCCCTCAACGTAAAGGTGTTTTTCGGTAATAAAAAGCCGACATCGGAACGTGTCGATAATAGCGTTTTTAAATGGAATAAAGGCAATTCAAGCATGTGGAGATATAATTTAGGGTGGATCCGGGCTTTTTGCGATACATAACAGCGGAAGGGTGGCGAATCCACAATCACTGCCGCAGTTTTTTTTTTATTTATCACTTAAAAAGGGTTGTCGGCCGATATCAAAATATAAACGTTGTCCTTTGATTTATTCATACTTAATTTAACGTTTTTTCCCTGCGAAGCTTGATTACACGTCAGTAGAATTTTACGTTTCACTTCACTATTTAATGATTCTATCTGGCCACGTCTACGTATTGTTTCTATTTAAAAACACCGGGCCATTAACTGATTAAAGTGGCCGAAAGCCTGTGGTTTAACGCAGCTATCTGTCTGGTTGCCATTTTTTGCCGTCTACAAAAATTCACTAATACAAGACTGTATCTAATTGTTGACATATTAGAGTAGATTCGGTGATTGGTTCGTGTTTCTTTTGTCCCCAAAGTGCGTATTAAATGTATCATTCACAATTCGTTGTTGCCAGCCTGAAAGAAAATCAGAGTTTTCGTGTCCAATTAGAGTCAGACGCCATTCAATTTAAGTTGAATGTAATTTATTTTTTTTTTTAAGTTTAAGCACAGGCGAATTAATTGGGCTAATTCGTTAATTATTCCCATTAGTACGGTTCTGCGCCTTTTCATACTTAAAGCTTTTAGAGGTAGTTATAGGCCTCAAGAAATTTCAATGAGCAAATTCGTATGCCACACAAGATCTAGATTAACCATTTAGGTCTATTCAATTTAAACTAAGTTAAGGTTTGGAGGCTAATCGATAATGCATACCGCATTTATTGCTATTATTCCCATCTCCCTCACCACCATTTCTCATTATCTCTCACCGACAAATCCGTGTCATCCTTAAAATCACCTGGCAATTTATTCTCGTCCGCTTTCTGGCGCTTGTTATAATTATTTGTGAGTGAGACATTTTTCTTGCACCTGGCGAAATTCCTCAAGATCTGCTCCCGACGAATGTATCAATGCCCAGTTGGAAATGGAAAAATCACGACGGTATTAAACGGCACAAAAGAAATATATATTCCAACATTTATTTTCAAAGAAAAGTGGTTAAATTCAAATACACACCGCAAGAGTATAATAGATAGTACTGATGTTGACACTTTTTCGCGTCTGCGCCTGTCCCGCAACACACTGATCGAGTTTTTTTTCCGATGTCGTTTACATTGAAAGAGATTCATCTACATTGGACCTACATATGTTGCTTTATTGAAAACCCCCCCTGATATTCATGCAATGTACAACCTTTTATAAAGTACATGATTTATGTTTTAAACTCTAGTCAACGTTAAGGGTGATATTGCAGATTCAATCTGTTACACATTTATACTTTCCATGATTTCTTTACAGTAAACCGCCGAGGCCAAAATGCAAATCCAGCACTTTGATAATGCCCAAACGCTGAATTATTGGTTCGTTATCACGTCACGATTTCTGTTCTGACGGGAAGATTTTCTACCCAAAGGCGACATGAATTTTATTTTTTCACATTCTTTATATAACCCTCATAATTTTTTATTGCGACCACTATACTGATTGTTTGTGATTGAACATAACGTAATATAAACTCTTTGATTTGATTATATTTTTTCACAATTTCAAATAAGATAATCAAATATTTATAATAAATGCCGGATAATTATTAAAATTTACTGTATTGGACTGGTGCCGCATTCGCCATTTTGAACAACAGTTGTAAAAATGGTGGCTGCGACACAAAAAACTTAATTAAAGCATTCTAATGAATTAGGATACGATATTTGAAAACATAAAATTAATTGCCTTTTGAATGTAGTTGTAATTATACAATTTGTTTGCGCATTCACCATATTTAAACATTTATTAAACACCAAAATTATATTTTTTATAGTATTTTAAAGTTTACTTTATTGATTAATTAAAAAATAATAAATAGTACCTGTTAAAAATGGATCTAACAGTAGATAAAATAAATTAATTTTTATATAGTCAATTTATTCGTGGAATTTGTTTAATAATAACTAATTATTGGATTGGGTGCGCATTCGCCATTTTTAACAACAGTTGTAAAAATGGTGGATGCGAAACAAAAAAATTAATTAAAATATTCAAATGAATTAGGATAAGATATTTGAAAGCATAAAATTAATTGCCTTTTGGATGTAGTTGTAATTATACAATTTGTTTGCGCATTCACGATGTTTAAACATGTTTTGAACATCAAAATCATAATTTTTATAGTATTTTAAAGGTTATTTCACTGAATAATTAATAAAATTTAAATAGTACCTGTTAAAAATGGATCTAACAGTGGATAAAATAAATTACTTTTAATATAATCAACTTATTCGTAGAATTTGTTTAATAGTAACTAATTATTGGATTGGGTGCGCATTCGCCATTTTTAACAACAGTTGTAAAAATGGTGGATGCGAAACAAAAAAATTAATTAAAATATTCAAATGAATTAGGATAAGATATTTGAAAACATAAAATTAATTGCCTTTTGGATGTAGTTGTAATTATACAATTTGTTTGTGCATTCACGATATTTAAACATTTATTAAACATCAAAATCATATTTTTTATAGTATTTTAAAGGTTACTTCACTGATTAATTAATAAAATTTAAATAGTACCTGTTAAAAATGGGTCTAACAGTGGATAAAATAAATTACTTTTAATATAATCAACTTATTCGTAGAATTTGTTTAATAGTAACTAATTATTGGATTGGTTGCGCATTCGCCATTTTTAACAATGGTTGTAAAAATGGTGGATGCGAAACAAAAAACTTAATTAAAACATTCAAATGAATTATGATAATTTATTTGAAAACATAAAATTTGAATGTAGTTGTAATTATACAATTTGTTTGTGCATTCGTAATATTTAAACAATTATTAAACATCAAAATCATATTTTAATTTAATCTGAATACAATTATCAATTGATCAGGATAATTATAAAGATAATTTATTAGCGAATCCTTCTTTGTTGTTAATCTAAGGAAACGTTAAGTTTAAAATGAATTAGTTCTTATATAAAATGTGATTAAACTGGAATAAGAACACGATCGGATGTTTGTCAATATTTGATTACGTTTTCTGCATTGTCCTTGTCATATCTACGAGAAACTTATTCACAGTGATAAAATAGATGAAATACGGTGTACATGGATATATGAGCTTCATCCACTGCTGGCTTGAGAAACGTCAATATAATCTAAATTGCAAGAAAATTCTTTTTCCATTTGAAATGACAAGAAATACAACAAGAGTATTTAAAAGTCTTTCAAGTTGTGACGTATTTGTATGGTTTTATTCGGGGGCGCAATACAATTAAACTTAGGAACGTGTCAAAACCGTCACACGATTTCCTTTTTAAATCCCTATTGATTTACCCGTACCTGTTTGCACATTTCCTAAAAATGCACTTTAAAAGAGTATTTAGACAAAATAGTGGAAACAGAACAATGGGAATAATGGCGAATTCGTCGGAATTTAAGCTCGCACTCCCAATAAATGAGCAAACAAAATATGAAAATAACCATTTCCTGGCTGAAACGCAATCCTGCAACGAATTGCCTCGCATTTAATAAGAATTTAATACCCCGGTTTTTTTTGGTTGTTGCGGGACGTGCATAAATTTTGTCCGACCATCAACAAACAATATTTAAGACACAGAAGCTACTAACATTAAAATTAATGAACTCGACCGCAGTACAAACAGTTTCACTGATTTTGTCGTCTCTTTTGTTCCACTTTTCGATTAATGACCCCCCAACTAGAAGCAAAACTAACAGACAGAAGTTTCTTCTGACTATCTATAAAAGCTGGAGCTTTAATTCTCGACAAGCTGTTCGACTCGGGTAAATTCTTTCGAATCGTTAAAAACTGAATGTCACACCGTTAATAAATCTTCACCAATTACCCCCTTTGTGTGTTTATGACGCGGAATAACAAATCAGACTGAATTTATGCGTACTAAACGGTTTAAAACTGGACAAAATTGACGAAGCTCTTGTTTACATTGCAAACAAGGGACCCGACGATATGAAACTGTATCGGAAACGTGTGTATTGATAAATTGGGTGAATCGAAGAGTGATTTTTAAAAGTGTGACTGAAAAAGGTAAGTCATTCGTGCGATCTAATTACTGGTGTAGATGTAATGAAACGTTGCAAATGGCCTGAAAAGGGATTAAATAGATTAATTTGGTTAAATGGCTGTGTCTGTGTTTGACATAAAGGATCTATGGTTTCTACAAAATTACGTTTGAAAGTTGTTAATGCAATGATGGTTTCAATCAATGCTCATCAACGTTCGTATGTTTTTATTAATATACAAGTTGTTTCCGTAATAGATGGTCAACGTTTGAAAACAGATAAAATAGGGAAGAAAATCTTAATCAAAATTAAATAGGTATGAACTGATGAAATAACCTTAAATTATATTTATATTTCTCTTTGTATTAGTTGTTTGTATTTGTATTTGTGACAAGTAGATACCACATTAATGAAACAATCTAAATTGAATGTTTTTCCTGTAAGTAAATTTTCTCAATTTTTGATCCAATCGTGTTAAAATTTGTCTTATCTTAAAATTCAAAATACAATACAAAATTAAATAGATATGACATGATCTCTTTGTAATTGGTATGTATTATCTTAAAATACAAAAAACAATACAAAATTGGATTGACCACCTATTTCAGAAACCCTTTGTGTTGTAATATATTATTCTGAGATTGAAAATCCGAAACAACTAGAAATTAATAAGCCAACTCCTTAACGTAGCACGTGGGATTAAATTAATTATGAAACTATTAAACGTTGCACGTAAATTTAACAAGTTAATGGTTAATTTAATTAATTATTTAACGTATTATATGGTAAACTAGTCGAAAGTAGAAGGGGATAATTTGTGCTTGTTGTTCCATGCCGAATAAACAAACAATGCAATTTTATTATTAGCCATAAAACTCATCTGATGTTTATTGACAACATAGTAAAGTTTAAAGTACGAGGTACTAAACGGTGAAGGATGGCCGTAATGTAGATAAAGGATCGTCGGAATTAAAAGAAAATTTATAATATTTGTCTCAATCTAAACGTACGACCGTTGAGTTTTGTCTTTTATGCATCGCAACAATAAATTGCCGTAATAAATTCATTTATTCACGTATGTATCCGATTTGTTTATCTTTACAACGCAAACACATAAATATTCTATTAAACACGATTTAATTTAGTTACAATATGCGACGGGCGAAAACAATACGCGAATGAAATACAGTTATTAAAATTACATCCAATGAAAAAATAAAAACACAACAACAATCTCTGGTGATATTGTCACGTTGTAAAACGACAAAACCCGTTAAAAGACCATCAGCCGGCCATAAACAACATTTCATATCTAGCGAAATAAACGTGTATTTATCATTTGTATCGTGTCCCTTTTTTGGGGCGGCGCCTCGTGTGAAAATGTAAATCAATTCCTATAAAAATGCGACAATTATAAAGTGGTGGAGCGGCTTTAAGTCAGATCAAAGCCTTTGAAGTCCTTTTGCGAAATTGCTTGTCACTCGAAATATATTATCGTGGGCAACATCAAATTTACACTGTAACCATAACTACATATTTATTTATATTTAATATTTATTAATTTTAAAATAAATTAATATTAATAAATTATTATAACTATTAAATTATTATAAATTTTTAATAATTATAGTGACGAACTAAAAACTAAAAAAATGATAAAATAAAAAAATATGTTTATTTATATAAATTTATTAAATTTCATAATTACTACCTTTATTTATTATAAAAGCTCAAAATGATAATTTAAAATTTGAAGAACTGAAATTAAAAATTGACATCAAATTTATTCTAGAATCATAAGTAAATATTTACTTTCAACATTTACTGGATTACAGATAACCTTTTTAATTTTATTAAAATTATTTCAAAAATAAAACTGTGACCATAAAAAAATTTGATAATTAAAATCTTTATTTAAAAGTTCAAAATGATAATTAAAATTTTGAACATTGAAAATAAAATGTACAATATTAAATTTACTCTGTAAATGAATTAATGTATTTAACATTTATTACACAAAAATAAGCTTTTTAATATTATTAAAATTATTTCAAAAATAAAATTGTGACTATAATGAAATTTGAGAATTATAAACTTTATTTAAAGGTTCAAAATAATAGTGTAACTATAAATAAATATTTATTAATGTATATGTAACATTTATCACATAACGATAATAATTTTAATAATAAGATTATTATTAAAATTATTACCAAAATAAGTGGGTGACAAATATTGATTGAAATTTTTAATGTTTACTTAAAAAATCCTTATTTTAATTATAATTAAACAATAAATTACTTAAAATAATAATTAAACATACAAATGTATAAATTAAAATGAGAAAGATTAAAATTTGAAATTCTATTTATTGTGTTTACATATAATAAAAAAATACCTTAGAACTTAATACATAATTAAAAGGGTGCTCCAAAATTTCTTTAATAATATAAGTACAAATTAAAAGACAACACTAAGGACGTTGTCGGTCAAAGTGTTCAGACCCCTTAACTCACCTTTCACCAGATTACTTCTGTTTGATCAACGCCGCTTTAATTATTTGTATTTTTTATATCCATTTTTCTCCCTTTTTTATTTGACCTTATATAAAAACGGTTGCCTGTTAATTTAGTGGACGCCTCGAGGAATCCACTGAAACTTTTTTTACAAAACAAACTTTCACTTTTTTAAGAATAACATTTGCTCAGTCAATATAGGTAATTCAATTTGACAGTATTAGGTTCAGTAAACCCTTGAACATGAGAATAATTTTAGTGTTTTAATATTTGATTTAATTATTTTGTCAAACAACAGATTGTTTACTCCAAACTGACATAACACCACCGAGGGTGGCTCCCCTTTGAAGGTGACCCAAGTAAATTTCCCACAGATAAAATGCACCAGCCAATACATTTTTTTAAATTCAGCAAGGGCCTCTACAGTTTTTCCATAAGAAAAATACCATGTTAAACACTCCTAAGCGTACTAAAGCAAGACACGTCCTGAATTTTAAGTTAATATAAGAAAAAAACTGAACAACTGGTATTATGAAATAAAAACGATCGAACCCGGTCGTGCATTCGAAAATGAGAATACACCTTTTAGTCCCTTCCTCTGTACAAAATTAAACATCGGAATTACAAAGCGGAGCAAATTGTATTACATTAGTTTAATGCAGCATTAAGTTTCAGGAAACTATGAATAACATTAATAATAATTAGCGAGGATTATACGGTGGGTGGGGAGCAGAAGTGCACCAAGAAACCCACTTGTTTTGATTTACAACTCGAACTTTCAAGAGCATCGACATAATTCCACATTCACGTGTAAAGAGCGGGTGGGATTTTTATTTTTAGTCGATCATCGAACGTTCAACATTTATCGGTAACGCAAGACACGTACCGGTTTTTGCCGGCGACCGTAGCCGGTTCTCAAGTTTATGCATGTTTATTAATTGCGGCGAATGCGAGTGAAATTTTTGAGCGGCGGTGCAGCAGCTGAAGTACGGAAGTAAATATAATTCGTTTCGTGCACAATTTACCTTCCGGCTAATTTCAGAGAAGGGACCCATTTATTTTCAGCGGCGTTTCACTTGAACCTAAATAATTACTCAAATTAACCTTAATTTAAGGGATCGGCCTTTCCAGTTCTTCATTTAATCCGATCATGCTAAACCGCCGCCGACCGCATGCACGGCCACCACAAACAATGGACGCGGCTACTCATTTTTTTTTTATTATTATTTATTTTGTTTCCCTCGTCACTGGATGAATGATACATGAAATTTGTTAAAATGGAAAATGTTGTACAGCAAGCTGCACCACAATGGTGCAATAGCACTAATGAGATTTATATGCCGCCCCACAATCCTATTATCCTGTTTTTGTACATTTGGGCTTTTAAAACGGTATTCAGTTTTCGAGTAAATCCAAATATATATTGGGAAATCCGCGGGTGAAAAACAAAACGGGTTGTTGACACTGGAGATTCCCATTAGGAAGGAGAAAAAGAGGATGGTGCAAAAGGAAAAGAGCAAAGTCTAATCAGAGATAAATGTTCATAAATGCGTTCAGATTACCTTTATCCATTATCAAAGAGGAATTTCGGCTGGATATTGTTGGTGTATCATCATACAGTTCTGGACTGATCTGCAGACAGTGATTTGCATCTTTACGTCAGAATTTATTAAAGCCCTTAACCTTTGAAAGGGTCTCATCTCAAAACATTTATTCTACGTTTTAATATAAAATCAAATGAAGGGCTTTTGAAAATATGTATTCATCAAAAACAATATGAAAGAAATGAAAAATATCTTAAACAATATTGTGTTCCTCCTACTCAAAGCTCAAAGCTTTTAATAATATAAATTTTATTAAAATGTTCTAATATAGTAAACTGAGTTTTTTATAGCAGACACTTTCAATATTAATTGAATGGAACAAATTATTGACCTTGAATCAAAACCATGACAAATTGCCGACTACTTGGGCACAACCAACTATATTTTGAATGGTAAGCGTGGTCTTGTATGTGTGTATTTTTATTCTCTATACATGAAATTTACTAAAATGGATAATGTTGTTGAGCAAGTTGCATCACACTAGTTCAATAGCACTAATGAGATTTATATAACGCCCGACAATCCCATTATCAAGTTTTTGCACATTGGAGCATTCAAAAAGTATATCGTTTTCTAGTATAAACAAATAAATATTGGGCAATCCCCAAATGAAAAACTGAATGTGTTGTTGACGATGGAGGTTCTCATTAGGAAGAAGGAAAAGAAGATGGTGTAAAGGGAAAAGATACTCTAATCAGATAAAAATGTTCATAAATGAGTTGAAATTACCTTTATTCATTATTAAAGAGGAATGTCTGCCGGATATTGTTGGTGTATCATCATACGTTTCTAGAGTAATCTGTATACAGTGATATGCATCTTTGTGTCTGAATTTATTAAAGCCCTTAACATTTGAAAGGGTACCATTTCAAAAGATTTATTCCACGTTTTGATATGCAATCAAAGGTAGTGCTCATGAAAATTTGTATTCATCAAAAACAAAGAGCAAGAAATGACAAATATCTAAAATAATATTTATAAAAATTTTTGTTCAATATTTATTATGTATATAATATTAATACATAATTAAAAAGCTAAAAGCATTTAATAATATTGTAAAGTATATTAAAATTATTTAATATAATAAACTACCCTTTTATAGCAGATATTTTCAATTTTTTTCCCTAATACAATTTTCGAGTAAGACAAAAAATATTTGGAAATCAGCACATGAAAAATAAAACAGGTTGTTGACAGTGGAGATTGTCATTATGAAGGAGGAAAAGGAGATGGTGCAAAAGGAAAAAGGCAAAGATACGGCCTAATCAGATATGAATGTTCATAAATGAGTCCAGATTACCTTTATCCATTATCAAAGAGGAATTTAGGCCGGGTATTGTTGGTGTATCATCATACATTTCTGGAATGATCTGCACACAGTGATTTGCATCTTTACGTCAGAATTTATTAAAGCCCTTAACTTTTGAAAGGGTCTCATTTCAAAACATTTATTCCGCGATATAATATAGAATCAAAGGTAGGGCTTATGAAAACATGTATTCATCAAGAACAAAGTGTAAGAAGTGACAAATGTCTAAAATAATATTGTGCGCCTACGCTATTTATGTATTTAAATAATAAGATAAAATTCTAATGATAATCCCTTCAGGAATTTTCCGGTTCCATACTCAGAAACGAAATCCACAGGTAAATGCAGAACTGTGGTTTCCTATTTAGCAATTGAAATGTATGTAAACTAGACCTTTACGTTTAGAGAGGAAATCCTTCCATAACAGCAACTACCTTTGGTACTTTGTTGACGGGCCATATCGCATGCCGTGACTTTTATAAATTAAATACAGCCAGGAGGTGTCGATCACGAAGTTTTAAACTTTCTTGACTTAAGAAGCACAATTTACTGCCTAACTTGCCTCACTTTTACACCGAACAAATACTGCCGGATCCCGCACTTTTTTTGTTCATTGCTTCTACACTCTACACTACGGAATTAAACTGGACGAAACTGATTGGATTGTCCAGATATACACAATGTACACTAACTTTTAATTGTGTCAGTATTGATCATATTTAACTATTGATTATTTTGATTTAAAAATTCCCAGAAATATAGCAAAGAAATTGTACTTTAATAAGATCAAGATATAGAAATAGCAGATTCTAACTTTAACAAAAGACTCCAATAACGAAAGACGTTGGTTATTTAAAAATAATATAAATAAGATTAAGTTCAAACAGAAAGTATTCATTAAAACATTTTCCTTTGTCCAATACACAATAAAATTTATTAAACAAATAAATGATCATAAAGAGCTTTTACCAGAGGGCCACTTTCGTGTATCTTTATTATTAAACTGTTGCGAAGGAAACTTCTCCAAAATGATTTGTTTTGTGTTATCTTCCCGTAAAATCAAATTTCAGATAGACAATCAACTTTGTCTGTTTTAATGAAAAAACTGAAAATTTGAAATTTCTCATACATTCGTTTCGTTTCCACTTGTTGGCACCCTCTTGAAGCTGCATTTTTTTTATCCACACTCGAATTGGATACAATGAAGTTTATTTTGTTAAGAAAATATCAGTAAAACATCAAAAACTTTTAAAGCTTTAAAGTTTTTGATTAATTTCCATAGTTTAGTTGGTTCTTAACTTTAAAATATTGCTGTTTTGATCACCATTTAATTTTAAATTGATTTAAATTTTTGACAATCTTAGAAAATAACAATAAGGTATAAAATATAAAAAGTTAGACAAAGTAATAATAACTTTAGGATCACGAAGAAAGCACTAAAATTAAATCGTGTATTGAATTACTTTATTAAACCTGTGAAACGTAGACTTTCCTATAGCACATATACGAGGATATTCCTGTATCAAGAAAAATAGAGTAATATAATGTAATAAAATAATTAATATTGTTATAAAATGTAGAATTTCACTATTTAGAGGGGCGAAAAGGTAAGAGGATCAAGAATTTTGTGTATAAATGTTAAATAAAATATAGAAAATGTTTGTTAGTGTTAATAAATATTAATAAAAATTCCAATCCAAATTTCATAATTATCAGGAGTACCAAAAATTTGGAGAAAACTGATTAAAACTTAAAAGTGCAGCTTTAATATTGTACATTTTCTTGGTATTGGTTTATTATAGTATAAACACTTTGTATAATGCAAAGAGTGGGTGAAATGTAATTTGATAACTTTTGAATATATCAACTTCCAATTAAAACCACGTAAAATGTTCTCCATCTAACCAGATTTCACCATAAAGTTTACATGTGCCAAATTGTCCAGTACCATATAAACACTTATCAAAAAAGTGAGGATTTTTATTGTCTATTTAATGCTATTTTACTGGGTAAAATCGGGTGAGCAGTTACAGAGTTATGAGCGATTCATTTAATGAGTCAGATGAACTTTAAAATAAAACTATTCAGTGTTAACTACTTTTAATATTTAGGACCACTACAAATTATACAAACTTGTTTGTTTATGTACCTTGAAGGTAAATTAGTAAACCGCTTGTTAAATATAAAGAGGTGAAGTGTTAAGTCGATTATTTACTTTTTGTAAAATTTAACTCAGTACATTTATTCAGTAAAATAAGATGTAGACAAAATCTGGTAGTAAACTTTAAGGAAATAATAAACATTGTATATTATCACATATTACGACTCATTATTTTATTTTTTTTTTACCTAGATAGATAATACTTTATAAATAAACCGTTGAATGAAAACTTTTCGTGATGAAATTACATTATATAGAAAAAAAATATTAAAAATGGAAGTCATAACTTGTAGTTTCAATTCATTTTAGGATATTAACAATAAGAAAATATGAAAATGATGTAGGGGTTTGAAGAACCATAATTATAAGTGTTATAAACTTTATGAAATATATCAATTATCTGGATAATTACCTATATAATTATAAAATTTTGATAATTATCCTATATTTACTTAAAAAAAAAGAATACTTTAGTGCCTTGGTTTTAATACATTTACCCATTAAAATTGTATAAAGTAATTATTGATTCCTGGTAAAATATAATTTTTATATATATATATATATATATATATATATATATATATATATTTTATAAATCACATTGGACTAGATATATGTTCATGAAAAATTCAAATCATAATTTAAGTGAGTTAAAATTTCAGGTGGCCCCCGGAAAACCCACGCAAGTATATAATTATGCTAACTAACAGCCCGGAGTGGACCCATTCCAGAAAATTGCATCAGAAATTTATTAGAAAATAAATCCAAAAGGCTACAATAACATTAATATCGCCTTAATGACGCCTGATTTCCGGATAAGTGGCGCAAGTATTTTGCATGTTTGTTTACTTTTATTGGCAGTCACGTTTCGGCGATTAAGGGTCCGTAGGGAGAGGTGAACAAACATATAAGATGTGTCACAAGCAAATGAACTAAAGCACGATTCTTTAACGCTAAGCACGTCAAATATCTCCACTCCACTATAATCTTACACATATCGTATGTGCTATATACGAGGCGGCAACGAATGATTAATGGAAATCGGGACCAACGAGGACCAACCAGACTGATAAGCCACGAAATAACTGCACTGCTCAAAGTGTCGCAGAATTTTTGCGTGGCACACGAAATAAATTAATCCACGGTATTTCATTAAGTCGGGATTGTTGAGGTCAAGAAAGGAATTTGAATCTGTTCTTGGTACTTAAGCGAAGAGAAATGTAATTAATTTAATAACGAAATTATAAAGCCGGCAACTATGCGTAATGTGCAAGTGATTTCTTGTTTGCTTAAAATCTCCTTTGTGTTATTTAACTTAAATGCCGTAACATAACGTTTCAACAGATTAAATTGAAGGATGAAAAGATAAACGGTGGAACTATGGAAGCTTTTTACTATTTATCTTTAATTAAATAAAGCGGTGTCTAAAATCTAGTATAATAGAGCTCCGTTCGAGAATATATTTGGATAGAAACATAAAGTTAATTGAAATTCTTGGATTTAGATCTTTACAGGCTTTTAACGATACGTAATTTTCCAGATAAGAATCCATAATTTCCTGAAGTGATCATAAAATGTGGCTTTTGTTGAATATTTTGCAGACTTTACGTTCAATTTTAATATTATTTGGTTGAGATTTATTGAAAACAGCTAAAATTCAATTCGACGATCCAATAATGCAACTATTTATCTACTCGTTTGTGTTATTTATTGGTACAATTAAAATGAAAATTTTAAAATTATGTCCCTAAGTAAAATAACATGGAAAACATATCAAATATAATTAAGTATTTTAATTAAATCATTTCATATTAATGCAAACATTGGAATATAATTTTTCAAAAATATATTTCTAAATTGGCAATTATAATTTGGCCAAAGCTTGAAAAAACTTTTTACACGCTCAAGGCCTGAAGTTATAAAAATACACCATTGGCAAATGTTGTCAATCACAAGTTGTTAAACTCACAAGAAATATATAAGAGCATTATTAAAAAGAAATACATTTTAGAATATAAAACCATGTATAAAACTTTTAATAATTTTTTATTTGTATCACAAAAAAAAAGTAAATTCAATATCTGCGATTTCAAGACTCTCAAATTAAAACGAAATGATGAAATGAAAAACAGATTCTATCTGTTAAAGGCAGTCGTAATATTTCGTCCAACATTTCTTTTAAATAAACAGGATTAAAGAAAGCACTTCACTGCTATTATTTTTATTTTATTTTAAAACCCCATGTTTCGACCCTCATAGGTCTTTACATTCTCGACCACTATTTGTTATCAAAATAAACTCGTAACATATACTGGGTGTTACACGACTTATCCGACGAATTTTAACTGTTACATAAGAAGTCGATTTATCAAAAGCAAATGTAATAAAAGTCCAACAGAAAACGAGGTCGAAAATAATAAAGTTTTATTTTTAGTGTTTGAAACTTGGGTGGAAAACAATAGACTAATTTTGCCCTCGCAGTTGCCAGATCTTAATCCTGTAGATTTTTCTTATGGAGACATTTAAAAAATGTCGCACATTGTACCGAAATTTAAATAAGAGAATAATGAGAACAGTTTAGAACAAATTTTGTAGATAGATTGAATAGGAACATAAATTTTTTTTTACAAATTCTTGAGTAAATGAGTAAACATAAAGGAGTAAAGGCATTAGTCGATTACTTACTTTTTGTAGACTTATCTCAGTACATTTGTTCAGGAAAATAATATGTACATAAAGTCTGATGGTAGACTTTGTGGAGATAATAAACATTGTATTTTACCATACATCAGAATTCATTATATTATTTTTCTCACCTCTATAGACAATACTTTATAATAAAACATTTGAATGGAACCATTTTATTATAAAATACAGTATAAAGATAAAAAAATGAAAAATGGGAGGCATAACTTAGGTTACATTTCATTTTAGCATGTTTTATAAGAATGTCTAACATTAGAAACTATAAAAGAAATGTATAATTCTGAAAAAGCAATCTATAAGTTATAAAATTTATGACTTGACTAAGAAAGGAAAACAAGGAAAGAAGAGTAAGAATTTTATAGATGAATGATAAATAAAAAAGAGAGACATATGCTCAATTAAAAGTAAAAACAATTAACTGTCAGAATTATGATTGTTAATAATAATAATTTTAAAGAGCTGTCAGTAATACCTAAAATACTGAGGAATGTTCATGTACATTAAAGTGGTTTCTTATAGTAGACACTCTGTATAATATGGAAAGGTTGTGGAAAATCAATTGATAATTTTTTAATAGATGGACCTCGAATAAAAAGCATGCAGAATGTTATTTATCTAACCAAACTTTGCCATAAAGATCTCATATGAGAAAATGCACTGCACCATATGGGCATTATCAATAATTTTTTTTAACGGAAGAACTGGTGTATAGGTAATTTTATTCAAATTCATTGTTATTTGACTGTCTAAAATCCGGTGAGAAGTTACAGACATTTAATTAATATAATTAATTTAATTCATCATTTTTTTTATTAATCTGAATAGATGTCTAGAGGTATACTATAAATTACAAAAATAATATAAATAACATATTTTTTTGCTTATGTGTCTTATAAGTAAATTAGTAAAACGCTTGTTAAACATAAAGAGGTAAAATGTTGAGTCGATTATTTACTTTTTGTAAAAATTATCTCAGTACATTTATCCAGTAAAATAACATGTACATAAAATCTGACGGTAGAATTTGACGAGATGATAAACATTGTGTTATACCACACAACAGGATTCATTATATTATTTCTCTCACCTTTATAAATAATAATTTATAAAAAAACTTTTGAGTGGAAACCTTTCAGTATGAGGAAAAGAAAGCTGAAAAATGACATGCATAACTTAAGGTTACATTACATTTTACTATGTGTTACAGGAATGTTACACAATAGAAACTATGATTTTGAAAAACAATAACTCTAAAATGTTTTTATAGATGACAGTTAAATAAAAAAGACATTTTTGTTGCTATTAATAAATATAGTTCAATTAAAAAAAATAACAATTAACTGTCAGAATCAGATGATTGTCAAACAATACTGACCAATAACAATTTTATAGTTATCATAAAACAATAATATTTTAAAGTTAAGATCAGGCAACAACACCAACAATTTTGAAGAAACTAACTAACTAAGCTTCAAACTATTAATTTTATTGAAACTTTCTTGTAGTCATAAATTTATAGTAGATACTGTATATAATAATTCCTAAAAACTTGTAAAAACCATGTAAAAGGTTGTCCATTTAACCCAATTTTGTCAAAAAGTTGATATGTGGCAAATTACCCATATCATGTGAATTTTATCAATGTGGCCTTGTATGTGTGTATTTTTATTTTTTATTCAATGCTATTTTACTGGCTAAAATTAGATGAGTAGTTACAAAGTTAGTAAAACGATTATTAAACATAAAGGGGTAAATTATTGAGTAGATTATTTACTTTTTGTAAAGTTTATCTAAGTACATTTATTCAGGAAAATAATATGTACATAAAATCTCGTCGTAGACTTTGAGGAGCTAATAAACATGTTAATAAACAATGTTTTACTACACAATAGGATTTATTATATTATTTTTCTCACCTGTATAGACAATACTTTATAAAAGAGCGTTTTAATGAAAACCTTTAATTATAAAATGCGCTGTAAACAAATTTTAGAAATGAAAGATATAACTTAGGGTTCCATTTTATGTTATGAGGTTTTACGAGGGTGTTAAACATTAGAAACTTTGAAAAGGATTTGTAATTTTGAAAAACAATAATTGTTAGTGTTATAAAATTTATGAATTAACCATCTAAAAGAAAAAAACAAGACAAGTAAAGCAAGAAAGAAATTTATAAAAAAGAAATAATTTTTCTTAGTGTTAATAAATTTAACTAAACGAAATATTAAAACAATTTTCAAAATCAGATGGTTATCAAATAGAACAGTATCAACAATTTTAAGAAAATGAATCGTCCCCTGATAGCTTTCCAATCTCCAATAAAAACCGTGTAAAAAGTTATCTATATAACCAAATTTTGTCATAAAGTTGACATGTGGCAAATTGCCCAGTATCATATGGGCACTATCCACTATTTTTTTAAAGGAAAGAGTGGTCTCGATGTAGGTATTCTTTATTCAATGCTATGTTATTTTGCTGGCTAAAATGCGGTGAATAGTTACAGTGTTATGAATTCATTTAATATGTTTGATAAACTTAAAACAATAAAACTAAAAATAGGTGCCTATATCTAGGTCATTAAATGTTTGTATAATTAAACAAATAACAAGACATATAATTTTTTTTGTTTATGCGCAGCATTATAGGTAATTTAGTAAAACGCTTGTTAAATAATGGTAAAGGGTTGAGTCGATTATTTACTTTTTGTGAAATTTATCTAAGCATATTTATTCAGTAAATATATGTACATAAAATCTGGTTGTAGACTTTGAGCAGATAATAAACATTGTGTTTAACCACACAACAGGATTCATTATGTTATTTTTTTCACCCGTATAGACAATACTTTATAAAAAAACTTTTGAATAAAAACCTGTCATGATGGAATACATTATAAAGAAAACAAAAAATGAAAAATGAGAGTCATAACTTAAGGTTCCATTCCATTTTACGATGTTTTACAAGGATGTTAAACATCAGAAACTATAAAAGGGATGTATGGATATGCGGCACAACACCTGTTTACAGATTGCGAATAAAAATTGCCTAATATAAATTCTAATGTACAATCAATAAAAAAAATTAAGTAAACTTTACACGGAAGTGCATAATTAATTTTTATGTTTCACGATTGTTCTGGCGAAAGAAATTTTAATAAAACTTCAAGCGGTTGACAGACGGAAGTCTTAAGGAAAAGTCACCAATCTAAGCTTTATTAAAAGAACAATAACATCAGAAAATATTCGTGTTGACATTTTGATTGCGTAAATACTTGCCAGCTAGACGGTCTGATAAGCAAATCTTTGTGAATGCTAAATAAATTCAAATCTGAGCCAACGCGATGGGGATTTATAAATTCCTTGAGTCTATCTCTAGATTAACGGATATCACATCGGGTCGCATTTCAATCGAAGGTCCTCTGTGTTTTTATTTCAGCCGAAGCAATGTCAAAAACAGGTGTCAATATAATTTGGTAATGGCAAGTTTCGAAGTTAGATTAAAATGATAATTAGATTTGTTGAAGTTTGGAAATTGTCATACTAAAATCTCCCAAAGTTGTTTCATTAGAAGGAAAAAACATTGACAAAGAAGGGTGCTAGTTTGTGTCACATGACACGAATGTTACTTTTCAATTTGGTGATTAGCTTAAATAAAAGTTTAAATAAAATTACTTTTACTTCCCATTGGTTATAAATATTTCAGGGGTCCTTGTAAATCCGAGAAGTTTCAAAGTGTTCCCTAACTCTGTTTTCAGTTCAGTTTATTTTATTTCCAAAGGAGAGTATTTGATAAAACTTATCGCAAATTGTACCAAATCGTAATACACGCGAACACACGTAACCGTCAACTTAATGTTTCACCGTTAGTGTCACCTGTTAAAATATTAATTATTTAGTTTTCTAACCGCAAATTAATGAACGACTATTGCAGTGACATTATGCCGTAAATATCGATTGCGAATGCAAGAGATAATGAATGCATCCAAAGTCAATATAAAAGTTTCCGAATAAATTACTACTGGGGAAAACTGGAAAAATTTCCTTATAAAAATACAAAATTCCATCGTGGTTTTTTAATTATAATCCACAGAAATAATATAAAATTTGAAATTAAACGTTTTGTAAGATATTTCATAAAGGGTTCAATCTAAAATTAAATTAATTCTGTAAGTATACAAAATGTTTTCTTGCTTTTCTGTCACACATGTCAGTTGGATGTACAGTATTGGCAGGAAATTCAAATAATTTTTATCCGGGTTATTACATGGAGATTATATGGGGGTGTTTTTCTTCGTACGGAGTTGGTAGGTGTTATATAAAATTAATCATTGTATAAAGAATATAAAAATATATAATTATTTTAAATAAAATATAAAATATTTTAATTGAATTCAATTAGAGTTGTGAATTTCCTAATTAACATTGAACAGTATAGTAATGTGTGCCACCATTGTAGCTGAACATCTACGCTAGGAAATAAACCGTCATAAAAATACCAGCAATAACTCATCGAATGGATTCCAGAAATGGCTTAAATAAGCCCAAGTTGATTTAGCAAATAGCGTGTATTTTTTAGAGGCGCATTTCCTGGGGAAAAATATAAATCAATTGTCGGTGTTTTATGGCGTTGCACGCGTCGAAAAGTGATAACTACTGATAACAGGCCAATGGGAAGTTGCAAATAAAAATGGCAAACATTACCTGGTTTTACGTCACGGTCCGTTTGCAGTTTCCGTCGTCTATTTTATAATCTCCGTCCTCCCTATAGATAATTGCCCGTTATTAAATTCGTCGTCGTCCTTTGAGCCGTCTCGAACGAAAATTAATCAAAAATCAGTAAATAAGTCAAAGGGATTTCGTTTCAAAGTGCAGAATGGGTTTATCCATCGTTCATTACTTATGCAAATGTATTTTCGTAATTTTATTATGACTTTGCGTAAAACATTAGTCAGAATGTGTGCATTTCAAAGGGTCTAGGATTTAATCAAATAAAGACTAAAATCCTTGCCGGGCCACTCAGTTTAAGGACGTGGGAATTAAGAATTCAGGACGTACACCCCATGGAATATTACATTCATATAACGTGAAAACCAACCGAGTCAACGCCTCCCTTTCGCCGAAGATCACTTCTGAATTTAAAAATCATTTTTTATTACACGCAAATGCATAGTTAACGATTTCCAGATTTATATACGCCCGTTCCTCTTTTTTTTCAACGTCTCCAGATATTGTTTTATTGCTCCCCAGAATCCTACGGCTCATGACAGGACGGAATATTGAAATTTTACTCGGATGCAATCACCTTTCCGTTTGTTGTTGTACCTTTACCGTTCCCGTTTCCCGATTCGTTTATGTACACAACGCAAATTTAAAACATCACTCAATAAGTCTCCCGTCCAACTAAGAGAGACAATTTTTTCTTTTTTAGAAATTCTACTTTATTCATCACTTTCAAGAGTGATACGTTCGTTCCAATGCTGATGCCCTTTATGTAAAACGATTTCAAAATTGGCCTCACTTCTTCTATTCATTACAAAACTGGTGTTACTAAAGCGACTGTAAGTAAACCTCTAAACTAAACGTCAGAATGTCTTGAGTTCAATTTTACTGATTATTTGTTTTGGGTTGGCAAAAGTAGAGCAATTTATACTATATACTTAAGTTTTGTTGCTACAAATAATTTGTAATTAGTATTTTAATTAATTTTACACTAATATATTGTAAAATTGCCATTATTATGATGCGGCAGAAATGAGCAACGGTGACAACAAGTGGAGTAAGACGCTGTCTCACAAACAAATTTATTTCTCATGCAGTTCCTCGTTGCTTTGTATAAAAATGCACCATAAATTTCGCAGCTAAGGTCCACTTTCGCCGAATTCCGACACCGGCGTACAGGTTGAATTTAAAGTGAAGCGTGAATTGAAAAATATGTTGAGGAAATAGGAAAACCAGCTAGTGAATTAATCAAATTAAACAAAGTGAGTAAATTAACATTTTCCGAAGCCCTTTGTTATCCCGTCACATCTGGAAGTTAATAAATGTATTCTTTTCTCCTTAACATTTAAAATATCTACAATGGTCGGCGTCTTTTGTTCCTCCGTGGCCGGGGCTTGGGCAAAAAAAAGTGCAACCTTTCACGCCCCGAAATCTGTTTGATCTGTTTCGGATGTCGTTTTTTTGAGCAAGTAACAGTGTTGTTGCGAACGCCTGGCCGCGGGGCCAATTAAATGTTTTACCGATCATTTTATTTTAACAACGGAATAGAAATTTAAATGGGCCCCATTTATCCATCCTTTAACTATTATATAAAGCAACAAATGGTCCACGTTCGAAAAATAACCGAGTTTTATACTGACAATAACACGCTGGATAAATACATATGAATTTATGGATGTATGAAAACTGTTAACATAACCAACTTATCACCCCATTTTTTTATGTACGGTCGTTCTATTAACTATTTACAGATTTTAATAAAGTTTTACGGGGATTTTTTTGCAACACTCATTCACAGTATGCTTTTCATGACATTTTAATTTGGAATCACCATTTGATGAAAAGAAAAATTTTACGTCAAATAAAACAGTCAAATCCCCTTTGATTTTTACTGACATTAGTCAACAAAATATGAATTAAAATAAAGTGCATTTACCAATTTCACATAGGAGCACTGTCTCAGTGAAGTTGGCCCAACCATTTAACAAAAAACTATTTTTGTTAGTTGATGCAACTTCACTGAAACAAAGCTCAAAAATAACTCAAAAATTCAACAAATATTTTTATACTTTCGTTGTATTCAAGTGTCATAGAAACAAAATTAGGTTACTCCAACTAAAGAAATATTTCAATATTCTATGTCTACAGTAAAAGTAATTAAATTAAATACCTTCAAAATTAACGAAAAAAATGTAATCAGTGAAAAATAAATCAATAAATCTCATAATATTTAAATAAAGTATTTATTAAAAAATCAAAAATACTTTTTGATTATAAAATAAATAATAGAGGAAGTCAATTAACACATTAGTTAAACCTTCTAATTGTCAATAGATGTGGTTACTTCAAATGAAAAAATATTTCAATATTTTTTGTTTGTCTTAAAAGTAATTAAAAATATTCTTATTTAAAACTTTTTTGTATGTCTTATCATAATATAAATAATAGAGGGAGTCAATTAATACATTAGTTACTCATGTTAATTGTCAATAAAAGTGGTTACTTCAGCTGAAGGAATATTTCAATATTTTTGTCAGCAATAAAAGTAATTAAATTCAATATCTTCGAAATTAAAAATACAATGTAAACAGAGTAAAATCAATTCACAAATCTCATAATATACAGTACATCATTAGATTTTAAGCATTTATTAAAAATTAAAAAATATTCTTATTTAAAACTCTTTTGTATGCCTTATCATAATATATATAACAGAGGAACTTAATACATTAGTTACTCATGTTAATTGTCGATAAATGTGGTTATTTCAACTGAAGAAATATTTTAATATTTTTCGTCTGCAATAAAGTAATTAAATTCAATCTCCAACAAAAAAAATGTAATGGAGAAAAAAATCCATCCACAAAAGTATTTCTCAAAAATTCAGAAGTTCCTTATTTAAAATTTTTTATATGTCTTATGTAAAATAAATAATAGAGGGGAACAATAAATATTTCAACCAAATCCGATACCCCTCATACAGAATATATATATATATATATATATATATATATATATATATATATATATATAAAATATTGAAATTTAAATCAAAGGACAAATAATTTACTTTTGTACTTTGCGAGACAATAAGAAAATAAAGAGACCCGGAGCTTTTATATGTCTTCGACATTAGATATGGCGTATCAAAGAAAAAGTAAAATATTTATTAAGAACGATCCTGTTGGTTTTGTTTTTAGTGAACATAAATCGTCCATTTGACAAACGCTTTTGTTTCAAGTAGCCGAGTAAATTGTGTTGCTGATAGTTTTCCTCGGCAGTAAAAATGGTTGAAATTAGATTTCGGGTAAGCCGCAAACGTTAAATATACATAATAAAAAAGGTGCGTTCAGTAATAAAACCTTTCAACTAGAAATAGTAAAGTCAGAAGACAAATGGTATTAGCACGTATTCCCAGTTAGACTCAGGAGAGGTCTGTCTATTGTTAAACTAGGCGCTGTGGTTTAAGATGGATTCTCTTTAGCAAAGGCAACGTACTGCCGAGTGACACTTCACCTCCACACTGCTCTAAATTCTATCTATTCCTCCGACTACACACAACACTCAAATAAATTTACAAGTTCTGTTTTGAAAGTAAGCCATATCTCATATTAATCTTGGCACTAGGAATTTGGGTTAACATTCACCCTTCATCCGTCAACACTTCGAAACTATCACTAGTTTCACTAGTCAACCAGATCAATTTAATATCTTTGGCTGTGATCTCGTACAAAAAAGTATTAAATCTTCATCTTTGATGTGTTCGTGGTTCGTGTCGGTGCGACTTGTTAGAAATGCACTAATTGCAGCTAAGAATGAAGTGTACTTAAACTAATTAAATAAGTTGGTTGTTGTGTCAGTTTTACCTTGAAGCGACATAATTAAAGTAAGTGAGTTTGTGGAACATATCCAAAGCAGTTAATTCAGACGTGGCGCTTCAGTTGTTACGAAAATCCACAACCAGTAACATAATATTTATAATTAGAGAAAAGTTGAGAATGTGACTGTGTCGGCTGGGCGTAAAACTAATGTAAAAGGCCATCGGACTTAGAAAACAATTAGATGAGACGGTCTCATAGAGCGGGGAGTTAATACGATTGGACTAGTGAACAACCGAACTTTTAATCTTATCAGTTTTCAGAGCCGGCCTCGATCGGGCCGAATTCACCTGAGACACGCCTTCACTTTTTGACTTGATCCATAAATACTGCACAAAAAAATATTCGAACGCGTCGGGCACAATCAATACGTTAGGAAAAAAAATTATGGGCACGAAGACACAATGCGTGGCGTGGTAAAGTTTCGTTTGCTTAAAATTTAACAGTCTGGGCGCAAAATTAATTAAAGGCCCGTAAATAAAAGTCCATTATTTGTCTTTGTTGTGTTTCGGGTGGCGAACTGACGAACGACGGCGAGTCCTTCTCTCCGCACCTAAATGAATTTAACCTTTTAAAAACGCCTTTCAATTGTGCGCCAAACAAATTTCCATCTTGGGGTTATTACACAAATATTTGCATATTGGTTAAAGTCTTTCTTTAACCGCATCTTTTAACTTCAAGATTATAATATACCTTCCAGTTATTCTTCCAGAAAATTTCATTTGTCAACTTGAATTGTTCCTGCCATTAAAACGGATGTAACTAATTGAAAAATAAAGAATATTTATTTAACACTAACACTAATTACATTTTCTAAGGTTAATGTTCAGATTTTACAGCAGAATTATTAAATGAATTTTGCTCTTTGTGTACTTCTTGTTTTTGGTTTCCAAACGAGTACTTTGAGCAAAATTAAATGAGCAAGATTATAAGGACAGAAAATTCGTTCTTTGTGAACGTTAAATATCATATAATAAATTTTAAATATGCACTTAAATATATTTTCACTGTTTAAATACATTATCGATCTAATCTTTCTTTAACCACACTTTTTATATTTTAAATTTATGATTCTGCCATATTTTCATTTGCCATCATGAATTGTTCACACTTAACATTAAAACGAATATAACTAGGTGACAAAAAAAAAATAATATTTCTTTAACAATAAAACCAGTTCCATTTTCTGGGGTAATATTCAGATTTTACTTTAAACTTTTAAATGAATTTTGTTCTCCATGTAGTTATTGCTTTAGTTTCACACGGGTATTATACAAACGAGTATATGAACAAAATTATAACGACAGAAAATTCATTATTTATGAACATTAAAAAGAATAAAAATATTCAAAATCGACACAATAAATTTTAAATTTGTAGCAAAATTTATTTTCATTGTTCCAATGTTTTATAGATTTAATCTTTCTTCAAATATGTCTTTTAAGTTTAATATGCTATTTATATTTACATTTGCCTTCATCGTTAACATTAAGACGAACATTAATTGTTAAAAAATAAAAAATATTTCTTTGATGCTCCTTATACATTTTCCAGGATTAATGATCAGGTTTCACCTCACAGACCATTAAATTAATTTCATTATGTTATTGTTTTCGTTTCCAAACGAGTGTTTTGTGAACAATGAAATGAGTAAGATTATAACGATAGAAACGTTATTTTTTATGAACATTAAAAATGAAATAAAAATATTAAATATACATACAAAAAAATTAATCAATCTGAACCATAATATATTTACTGATTTAAGTTTTCTTTAACCACATCATTAAAGTTTTAAAATTGTAACATCACATAAGAACTTCATGAATGGCTTCTTTTTAACATTAAAATAACTTGTTGAAAAATAAAAGGTATTTCTTTAATATTAACACCTACCACTTAACATACTACATTTTCTAGGGTTAATGTTCAGATTTTACCTCACCGACCATTAAATAAGTTATGCAGCTATTGTTTTAGTTTCAAACACGTATTCTGAAAACAAGTAAATTAGCAAGATTTTAAGAACAGACAATTCATTATTTATGAACATTAAAAAAGAAATAAAAAGTATTAAGTATCCATACAATAAATTTTAAATCTACACTAAAATATTTTTATCACTTAAGTGTTTTATTGATTCAGTCTCTCTTCGACCTCATCCTTTAAGTTTTAAAATTATAAAACGCTAATTTCCAAATTTTCTGAAGTTACACACGTATGTGGACAAATGTATAGAGACAGAAAATTCATTACAATTATATTAAATATCCATACAACAAATTTTAAATCTGCAACAAAATATATTTTCATTGCTTACGTATTTTATCTATTTAGTCTTACTTCAACCACATCTTTTAGGTTTAAAATTGCAATTCTTTTACTTTTGTCCATCATTATTGAAATAAAATAAATATAACTAGAATAAAAATAAAGAAAGTTTCTTTGACACAACACCAATTACATTAAGGAATATTCAGATTTTACCTTTCAAACTTTTAAATGAATTTCGTTCTTCATTTAAATGTTAGTTCCAAACGAGTATCTTACAAACAATACGTGAACAAGATTACATTGAAAATGAATCATTTCTGTAAATAAAAAATATTAAATACATATGCTTAAAATCGACACCACAATTTATTTTCATTGCTTAAAAGCAATTTCTGGAGAATTTTAATATTTAGTAGTGGCACAAATATAACACCAACATTATTATGTTTCGACTGAGTGTTGTGGACAATAGTCATTAACCATTATTCAGGTATTTAACGGCACGACAGTAAATACATATATCAAGTTTTTATTCTCAAAATATTAAATTGAATATACATTAAATTGAAATACATTTCGAAAACATAGTCATAATCTTACTTTCACCAACATCTTTACTATCACCAATTTTCGACGGAGCGGCACAGTAAACTAATTTTGATCGCTCCATATAACTAATTGAAAAATAAAATTTCATTCTCTGTGTAGTTATTGTTTTGGTTACCAACGGAGTACATTGTAAATAAATAAATGAGCAAAAAAACAGGATAAAAACTGAATATTCATTACTTATGAATATTAAAAATGAAATAAAAAATATTAAATATACAATAAATTTCAGTCGGTAGTAAAATATATTTTCATAGCTTAAGGGTTTTATTGATTTAGTTTTCCTTGACTATATTATTAAAATTTTAAAATTAGAATATGCTATCTTTCAATTATTTTATTATTTTTTTCATTTGTCATCATGAATTGCTCCTCGTTACAATTAAGATAATTATAACTATTTCTTCTTCGTATGGTTATTGTTTTAGTTTCTAAATTATTCTAAAAAGGAGTAGGTGATCCTCAGAAAATTGCATATGTATAAAAATAATAAAGAAATAAAAATTATTAATAATCTATACAAATTTTAAATCATTTGCGTGTTTCATCGATTTTGGATTACTTCAACCACAACTTTATTATAATATGCTACCTTTCAATTACATATTTTCTTTGATCACCATGAATTGTTTTTATTTAACGTTAAAAGCTATTTTAACGATAAAACCAATTGCATGTTTTGTACTAATACCTTAAAAATGACGATATGAAATAAATTACAAAATATTTAGAATGTAAAACTAAATATCCATACAATAAATTTTTAATCTGCACTAAAATATATTTTCATTACTTACGTGCTTATCGATTTAATTTTACATTTAGGTTGTTTCCAATTTTCACTCCATCTATATTTTCATTTGTTATACTGGTTTTTTGTTACTTGGATTTACTTAAGACTTAAGATAATTAGATGAAAAATTAAAAATATTTCTTTAATAATAAAACCAATTACATTTTCAGGAGTAACATTAAAATTTTACCTCATAAACTTCTAAATGAATTTCGTTCTACGTGTAGTTAGTTGTTTTAGTTTGAAACAAGTATCCTACAAACAAGTATGTGGACAAGATTATAACAGAAGGAAAACTTATATCTTAAATATTCATATGATAAATTTTAAATCTATACTAAAATATAGTTTCATTGCTTAAGAATTTTATCTATTTAATCTTTCTTCAACCACATCTTTTAAGTTCCAAAATTATAATACCCTATCTATCAGCACTTTCATATTTTTATTAGTCTTCATGAATGCTACGAAGGCATTATAACTAGTTGAAAAATAGAGCATTTCTTTGACATTAACACCAACTCTATTTCCTAGGGTTAATGTTCACATTTTACGTCACAAATCATTAAAAGAATTTCGTTCTTTGTGTAGTTATTGTTTTAGTTTGAAACACGTATTCTGCAAACAAGTTAATGAGCAGATTTTAACGACAGAAATAAAATTAAATGAAATATCCATAACATAAATTTTAAATCTACACTAAAATATATTTTCATTGCTTAAGTGTCTTATTGGTTGAGTTTTTCTTCAACCACATAAGTTAACTTTTAAAATAATATGCTACCTTTCAGTCTTTCTACATTTTCTTTTGTCATCATTAACTGCTCTCGCTTTACATTAAAACCAATATGATTCGTTGGAAAATAAAGAATATTTCTTTAGCAATAAAACCAATTACATTTTCTAGGGTAATATTCTGATTTTACCTCACAAACTTTTAAATTTCCTCCTTCGTGTTATTTTAGTTATTGTTTTAGTTTCAAACGAGTATTCTGCAAACAAGTATGTGAACTACAATACAATACATTATACCTACTGAAAATTCATAATTTATGAATAAAATATATTAAATATTTGTAGAATAAATATTAAAACTGCAGAAGAATGTAATTTCATTACTTAGGAATTTTATCTATTTAATCTTTCTTTAACCATATCCCTAAAGTTTTAAGATTATTACATGCTACATTTGAGTTTTGTATATTTTCAATTGTCATCATCCTCCTTACCATTGAGATCAATGCAATTAGTTGAGAAATAAAATATATTTCCTCTTTGACACGAACAGCTATTTTGGAGTGAATATTCAGATTTCACCTCACAAACCTTTAAACGAATTTCATTCTTCTTGTAGTTATTGTTTTACCTTCAAACGAGTACTCTGCAAAGAAGTATGTGAACAAGTATGTGAACGATAGAAAATTCAATATGTTTGAAAATAAAAAAGATATAAAAAATATTAAAAATTCGTTCAATAAATTTTAAATCTGTGCTAAAATATATTTTCATTGTTTACGTGTTTCATCGATTTTAACTTACTTTAGACATATCTTTTTGGTGTTAAAATTATAATTAAAATGGAACCTTTTAATTCTTTTATATTTTTATTATTCATCAGTAATTGTTCCTAATTAAAATTAAAATAAATATAACTAGATGAAAAATAAAAAATATATCTTTGTCATCAACCCTAGTTGGGGTTACTATTCAGGTTTTATCTCGCAAACAATTAAATCAATGTCATTCTTTGTGCAGTTAATGTTTTAGTTTCAACCGAGTAGAATCAAAACGAGTAAATGAGCAAAATTACAACAACAAATAATTCATTATATATGAACATTAAAAGAGAAATAAAATATATTAAATATCAATCGAATACATTTTAAATCTGCATTAAAGTTTTTCCTATGATTTAACCTCTCTTTATAGATTTATAATACTTCTACCTTCTAACAAGTATTCTGCAAAGAAGTATGTGAACAACAGAAAATTCAATATCTGCAAAAATATATCTCCATTACTTACGTATTTTATCAATTTAATTTTACCTTATCTACATCTTTTTGGTTTTAAAATGTAATATGCTATCTTTCGATTATTTTATATCTTTAATATGTTTCATCGGTAATAGTTCCCCTTTAAAATTAAAATAAATATAACTAAATGAAAAATAAAGAACACTTCTTTGATACCAACACCAGTTACATTTTCTGAGGTTGCTATTCATATTTTACCTCGTAAACAATTAAATAAATTTCGTTCTTCGTGTAGTTAATGCTTTAGTTTAAAAGGAGCAAAATCCAAACAAGTAAATGAACAAAATGACAACAGAATATTAATGGACATCAAAAGGTAAATAAAATATATTAAATATCCACACAATGAATTTAAAATCTGCACTAAAATGTTTTCATTCCTTAAGTGTTTTATCGATTTAACATTCCTTTAACAAAATTTTTTGTTTTAAAATTAATATATTTCAGTTTTTCTATATTTTTGTTTATAATTATAAATTTTTTCTACTTACTAGTAACAGAAAATTTAAAAAATAATACATTAAACGTTAAAAACATCCAACCAATAAATATATATTTGTAAATCCATAATAAAATATATTTTCATCGCTTAAGTGTTTTATTGATCTAATTAAACGGTGAAAACTAGGTCATCTGATAATGTGGTGATATTAATTTAATGAAAACTCACGCTTTAGCAGTTTAGCAAATAATACGTGTGTTATTAAATTGTAGAAAGCAAGTAGTTGAATAAAATATACGAGTAATATGTCTCAAGATGCGTCAAGAGTCCTCCACTACGTAAAGCACCGAAGATATAAATTTCCAAATAAAAGGACAAGAGCACTCCTAAAAATTTATTAAAAACAAATTCATCTAAAGAAAAAACATCCGAATGTCACGTCACGTCATTTCCACACCTTCAATTACACCGTTTGTCATGCAAAATTGCTAAAGTTAATGTTATAAAACGGGAAGGCGAGGAAGCATAATAAAAGAAAAATAAAATAAGGCATCGGGGTCGGAAAGAAATTTGCGTAATTTGCAAATCTGTTGAGATTAACAAAACATGAAACAACCGGTGTACAGAAAAAAAAAAGAAACGCAGGCCGAAAATAACGCATCTGCTCCTGTAAAGCGTGTTTGAGGGCCCGCTTAAATTGCACGGATGTATCAAATTTAGCTTGGAAAAATCGACTCTGTTCTTATCATAAAATATTTAACGCCACACACGCTTTTATCCATGTGTAAAAATAAATTACGAGTCAAAGATGAGGGAAAAAAAACATTGTAATAAAACAAATGAAATTTCTTTTTGCCGTGGATTTATCCGCAACGGCCAGTTTGAAGTGGGCACGTACGACCGTTCAATCGTACTTAAGGTGAAGAAAACTGTTATAAAACTGGGACGCAATCACGATTATTTTTAATAATTACTTTAGTACGGCGCATTTTAGTGTTTAAATCCTGTTTATTGTCTTGCACACGCCAACAAACCCGGATTTACGCTGTTCCAAGAGATTAATGCACACCTAGAATTTTGTAAATAATTTTTTTATTTAAGTAAATAGTATATATATTTTTAAGTTTAAGGGAACATCCTAATCGTCCGGATAATTTAGAGAATGTTCTACTTCTACTCGAAATTTAAGAGAATTTGGACCAAAATGAATAGAATGAATAATTTTTGTAGAAAAACTATTATTTTAAGATTTTTTGTAACGATTGCAAATACATTTAGTTTGCCTGTGTTTAGAACATATTAATAATAGTAAATTATTATTGGTGTGGTGCCTTAATTTGTTGAAACAGTGTATATGAAGGAATTTGATTTGCAATTACACTACCTAGCCCGGTTTTTTCACAAAGTCCGACGTACAGATTCCCGGTTTCACCATAAAGGATTTTATTATTATTGAATTTTGTTAAAGTGAAAGAACGTATGAAAGGGATAAGTTGCAGGCCACTGCAAAAATGCATCATAAAAATGGCTGGCGTGAAAAAAAATGGTTTGAAATTATGGTGGAGGCGAAGGTGACGCGGTCGGACGAAATTTATTTTCCCGTGGATTTATTTGTAATGGGTACCACGAAGTAAGCACGTTCGAGCATTCAATCATTCAAAAGACGGTTCATTTGTTTTAGAGAAACAATTGAATTTTTCTAGCTAACATGTTTGTTTTGTTTCCTGAATTGCTGATTTTCAACTTTCCTGCGTTTTTTCTCCTCTGCTAAAATATTAAGTTAACTCTGAGGCACAGTTCCACATTAGACTGGCTCAATCAAGATGGGCAAATAAATAAAATCAACTGAAAAAATAAAATACATGTGACATGTGACCTAAACAAATATCTCAGTGATATTGTCAGTGATTCGTTGTCATTATAGCCAGTTAGTTAGTTTTGGTAATGATTATGAAGGATGAATTAAATTAAACGGCGACCTAATCTATGCTAAACTATTTTAAATTGTTATCTTTGTGAGAAAGTTTGCTAAAGGACGATTTTCTCGCTTGACTGTTTACTGTGCAGTACGTCTGATTTAAATCTGAATTATAATCTGCCAGAAAACACCTTGGAGGCATTATAGTTTCATTATAACAGCATATGAGATTAATTTAAACATGGCACATTCAAAGACTATCAAATTTACGTAAACACTTTCGGGCTTGTGTGTTAATAAGTAACAGGGCCAATGTTCCTAAATTGAATTAAAACTAATCCAGCAAAACTAATTAACTCGAACATAGAATTTTTCATTTTTTTTATTAAACGTATAAAAGAAAATGTAGCGGTTTTAATATATCAAATATGGAAATTTTTTAGTCGTAAAATCGCCCGAATTTATGGAGCACTTCTTGTGACATAATGTAGCCTGCAGTTTCTTAAACTTTGTTAAAAAGTTTAAAGTTCTTCCCTTCGTACGTACAAATGACTGAATGTTACAAAGAATTTTTTCTTGTATTTAGTGGTAATTTGTTCTGAAATGTAGCATACAATATTCGATAATAAAAAAGAAGTCAGAATAAAGATGGGTATACTAATGATTATTATTATTTTTTTAATATTTATGAAATTCTACACAAAAAGACAAAGATAAAAATTTTAATACGTGTTTAACATATACACAATGAGAATTTAGTTTATAATAGATTACAGTAGTGTTTGCATGATTATTTGTTTTGATAATTATGCCTAGATGTAAATTTGAGAGGGGTAGAGCAATTGGTTTGTTGAAATCTGGGGTCAATCAGTGTGAAATCGTATGTAAACTCAATGTTGTACAAGATGTTATTTCTAACGTGTGTATTTGATTTTAACAAACTAGCTCTACTTCAGAAAGACCAGGATTGGTAGACTAAGGTAAACTTCTGCAAATTCATTCACGCAGATCATTGAGATGCTTTTATTTGACTCAGGACTATAAGTAATAACAACTGGAATAGGCAATTAATCATTAAAAATCTCTTTGAAAATTAAAATTGCTATATTTATATTCAGACCAAATCATGGTGGTTTTTATAATACAGTAAAAAACAACAAATTATATATGTAAATTTGATCAAAAACATATGTTACTGATTAAGGTTAAATTTATTAACTCTTATGTATTGTTAATAACTAAATTACTTCTAATTAATATGTACTACAAGAAGAAGTAACAAAAAATCAATGACAAAAATTTTTACATAATTTTTACAACACCTCTAACTTTTGAGCATGAGTTTGTAAGTTGTAAATTAGTTCACCCTCCAGGGATAACAAAACCATCAATTTCAAAGTAAAATTTAATCAAATTTACAGAGTACCAATTCAAGATGTCAATTAAAATTGTCCGTTTTCACACAACTCCATTAATAAAACAAATCCATATCAATTATTAAGCACAATTAAAAAACATTTAACTCGAATCCTGCGAGTTTGGCCAAAGTGACGTTTATTAAAGCAGCTTTTAAAAGTGACGTCATTTTAATAAAAGCAATACACATGAGAATTGGCCTCTGGTGAATTTTGATATCAGGTTTGATGTACTTAAAACTCTGGAAAAGGCTTCATTTCCATATATATCTTTTTAATTTAAAATTCAATTACTCTACTATAACTTCTGTTCCATTGATTTTTGCTAGATATTTTAATGGATATGTTCGGAAGATTCAATGCGATTGTTTCATTCAATTTTCCTCTGACGGTGTTAAATCAGTCATTGCAGCTCGATGAGAAAATTAAAAATAAACGATTTTCCCCGAACTGGGAAAAAAACACCTTTTATGCAATGTTTTTAAGGAAGTTTTCCGATATTCCCGGGAGAATAAAATAATGTACAAATACAGTGCCTTGGTTCACTAGATTTTCCCGTTATTCCCGAGCCACAGCTTCAATGTGAGACAGAGACGGATAGATAACTTTTAAAATACATAGTATTCGAGAAGCAGACTCTTTTTATTCTGCTTTCAAATACGAATGTTGTTTAATTATTTCAATAACCGAAAATGTATCTGTTGCCACAAATAAAATGGATTGTTTAGTTGGGAATTTTCACAACAATCACCGAACAAACAACGCATAATCGAAAAAAAGAGAATTGATGAATGGAAGTGAATAGAAAGGGAGACAGATAGTGAGAAAGAGTAATTGAGTATGGCCAGTGATCTGTAAAATGAATGATAATTTTCGACTCACAGTTTTATCCTGGAGCAATCCTATTCGACAGTCGAGCATGACAGTGGATCCGACTCTTGCAGTGATATTATGCGGTTCGGGACCCTCCTCGAAAAAAGGACCCCACCGGGAATCGGGCAGGTGGTAATGGGGAGCAGGAAGTCCTCTACCGAAACCATGACGTACAGGCTCGCTGGCCTTAGTTGAGTATTCTGAACTAGAAGTGCTTTCCGTTGATGCTGACAAGAAAGGGGCCGGACCTGAAATATAATAGATTTTCTGTCACCTCGACTTATTCCATTTCATTCCAATAAACATCTATTTCACCACTTGTTTCCACCTACAAATTTATAAGTGGAATTACTTCCTAACATTTTACACTATCTACGCACATATTTTTTTATTTAATTCACCGGAAAAACTAATTTACCTTTTTGTTTCATGATTCATTTCAATAAATTTCTTTGTAACTCTATTATTTTTTCTAAATTTCATTTTTGGACTTTTGGATTTGTAAAAATTTATTTACTACTTTATTCTAAATAAATTAAGAGAGGGTAATAATGGGTTGAAACTAATTAATCTTAGTGGAACAAAACTAGTAAGTTTTAACCCCAGAAAAATTTTGATGACTGTATGATAGCTTAATTAGAAATTAGATTAGACTACCAATGCAATTGTAAAACTTACACATATATGATTTTCGGTTTGCTTTACACATTAAGGAAGATTTTGTTGACTCTCTTGAGGTAAATTACTTTTTTCTGTAACTAGTGTTATTTCTACGTCCATAACACTAAATATTCAATATAACAATGGTTACTTACACGGAGAAAAATGGGTATATATTAATATATAGTTACACATTTATAATATATTTATTCTAAAATATTTTAAATATGTATTTTTTAATACATTTTATAATAAAAAATTTAAATAAGTGGGTCAAATGTATATTTCGAGAAAATCTCTGATTAAAAAAAAAATATATATTCGAGTCCCAATTTAATTAAATTAAAGACAATTTTTTATAGTGTAGTAATTTAAATATAATTTTTAAAAATATATTCAAAATTAAAGAATTATTTTTTAAATTTTAATAAGTCTAGTATTAAATATAATAAAAAATTAATTTAATTTTAAACAATATATATTATAAATTAAAGAATTGTTTCTTAAGTTTCAGTAAAAAGAAACTCAAATTTAATATAAGTATGTATTAAATGTGATAAATAACCATTTAAAATTGTTCAATATGTGAAAAATTATTTTAATTTGGTTTTAAAAATGTATATTAAAAATTAAAAGAATTATTTTTTAAATTTCAGTAAAAACAGATACAAAAAATAAGTATAATAATATAATGATTAAAAAATATTATTAAAAAATATTACAACAACATAGATTAAAATTTAAACAAATATTTCTTAAACTTTAATAAAAAACAAAGATTTTACAACAAAATGAAACAAATATACAAAGTTAATATAAGAATGTATTAAAGTTAAAAATATATATTAGAAATTATTAAATATAAGACAAAAAATTTAACATAAGAATATACCAAATGTATATTTAAAATAATCTAGTATTAAATATAACAAAAAATTATTTTAATTTAATTTAAAAAAATATTGTATATAAAAATTAAGGAAATAAATATACACATTTAGTATAAGAATATTATACTAAATATATATTTAGAATTATTAAATGTAATTAAAAAAATAATAGTTTAATTTCAATTTAAAAAATATATTATAATAAACAAAGGTATACATTTTAATTCTATTAAAATATATAATACATTTTTCTCCGTGTAACTAAAATTCCTTCAGCATCTCATAAAAAAAAATTAAAACATGCAAAACTAAAAACATTGAAAGGTGCAAAGTGCGAACGAGAATATTTCACAATTTCATAATTGAAATGGGGGAAAATGTTTGTAATATAAAATTTGGTTGTGCAACCGACAACAAAAGGCATTAAAATTAGCGTTCTGACCTCCCGCTGTGTTGGCAGGAATATCTGAGGCCAGATGAGCGACTGTTTCGGAGCCCGGCTCGGTCTCCGTTTGCACTGAAACATCCTCTGATAAAAATGTCGTCGTCTCATTGTCTGAAACAAAACGGAAGATAAAAAAAAACGGCACGTCGTTAATGTACGGTTTAAATTATTTTATAGTTAGTCCAAATCGATGTGTGTGTACATAAATCCGAAATGTTGCTGCGAGTACAGGCCGCAAAACGTTGTAATTTATGTAGTTCGTGTACGGGGGAACGGGGACAGGACATTTTATCTCGTCCAAAACAAGGTCATATTACATTTCTACATTACATTTCATTCATTTTTGGCTGTAGCTGTTTTCGGCGATTCGTGAACCCCTTTTTGGATCAGTTGTTGCTTGTCGATTTTGGATAAACTTTTTCATCCGTGCAGTTATAATGCAATTTGATCCAAATTCAATTGATTAATTAACCAAACTCGGTTTTTAATATTTTATCGGCGCAAATATATAACAGACGTAAATAGATAAAACATTTATTGATGTTACAAATATTTGATTTATTGTGAAAACACAATCAGCCATTATTTTTACTGATTTACGTTCATAACTCAATTTTAAGAATTAATTCAATATTTGCTTTATTAAAAAAAATTCAATTACACCGATTGTAGATTTGTTCACAATTGTATTCAAATGTCAGAATTTTTTTGTACGGTGTAAAAAAATATTTGAGCTGTAAATATGAAATTGCAATACTGGAAAACAATAGGAAAATTATTTTCAATAAAAGAAACTACTTTTTTTAATTAACAAATCAATTATTGTTTCTTTTTTTTTTGTACGGTTACATGAGCATTATTTGGTGCGGAAAAATAGATCAATTATAAAAAATTCAAATTCGCTAATAAAAAATGTATCGAAGCATTGGTAATGAAATTTAATTGAAATTTGAATCACCTATTTGGAAAAACATTGAAATTTAAACTTCATTAGTCTAGAAAATTATTTTTACAGATTAACTGATTTATCGACAATTTAATGTATGTACAGTACTTATCAGTGAAACAGCACAAAATTTAATAATACAAGTTTTGTTATATGTTTTATGAAAGGATTTAATTCCAAATTTATTCACTAAATACATAAAAAGAATATTTTAATATTTTATAATTTTTTTTTTTAATTTTTCAGACATCTTAAAAACGACGAATTTGGCTCATTATATATTTAGGTTCTGTGATACTATTTAACAATACTCTCAATAAAAAGAGTTTATTCTTTGTTGGATTTATATTATGTTATTAAATAACCCGCATTCAGTGAGAAGAAAAAACCATTGTAGTTTAAAGAAAAATAAAATAATAATTAACACGAAAAAGCAAGGTCTAAATATTGTTGACGGTGCTGAAAGCACAAGATGCTCCCAAAAATAGTTTAAAATGTTATTAACAAATTAAAAACATTAAAAACTTATTTAAAAATGTAATAAGAAAACGTTCTAACCAAAAATAATTCCTTTTATAGACAGATAAATTGGATGAATCAGTAAACGAAATGCTTTCAAAATTAAAAAATGAATTAATTAACAGTGTAAAAAAATATTTGTGCTGTAAATATGAAACTACAATACTGGAAAATAATTGGAAAATTATTTTCAATAGAAGAAACTACTTTTTTTAATTAACAAATCAATTATTGTTTTGTGAATACTTTTTTTTGTACAGTTACATGCGCATTCTCTGTTGCAGAAAAACAGATCAATTGTAAAAAATTCAAATTTGTTAATAAAAAAATGTATCGGAGCATCGGTAATGAAATTTAATTGAAATTTGAATTACCTATTTAAAAAAACATTGGAATTTAAGCTTCATTAGTCTAGAAAATTATTTTTACATATTAACTGATATCGACAATTTAATGTATATACAGTGCTGACCTGTGAAATAGCACAAAATTTAAAAATAAACATTTTATAAGATTAATTCACTAAATGCATAAAAAGAATAGAATCTGTTGATTAAGGTACAAAACGAAAAATTGTAGAAACAATATAGTGTAATTATTTTTAATAAAGTAGAGAATATCTTGATTGCTCTTAATCCAAGGTGTACATTTCCTAATTAAAAATAAATAGTGGATACGATATAAAAAGTCTTCTTGTTGTTATACAAGAATAAATCAGTATAGAGTTTATTCCTTGTCCTGATTTAAATTCAAAAAAAAAAGAAAAACAATAATATAAAACACACAATCCTTTGGGCAAACGAAGTGAATTATAATTTTAGAAATTGAAATGAGTGAACAAACAATTCACATAAAATTCGCGAGCGTTGCGGTGTAAACATTAAAGAGGGAATTTACAATTCAAAGATGATTTCCAGTTTTGCAACTGAAATACGTAAACGCCGTACATATAAAATTTACGAAGTTCTCACGAGCTAAAGCCCTTTACTGCGTCCATTTGTAGTTGCTTAAATTATTTAAAAGTGCCGGGCGTTTTAAGAAGAGACTTGCGAATTTGGTTAATAAATAACGCTATTTCTGCAGCGGTTTTTTTTTTCGTATTTTTATTATGACGCCATTAATATTGGAGATGTACAGGCAGGTTTGCAACGGATAAAATAATTTAATGTTTTTATGGGATGGAACGGAGCCCGGCCCGGAGATCCCTCTGAATATTTTATCGTTTCCTTAAAGAGAAATAATAGGAATGTATATTAGATGATTACGGGCACCGTAACATTTATATCTTGGGAAGTGATGCCTCCCAAAAGAGTGAATCTGGTCACTTCTGCCTTTGATTCATCCTTTGGGGGACTTAAAATGTAGTGATACAATTCCAGAAAACTCAAGTGAAGTATAAATTTGTTCTGTTTTTTTTTTTCCTTAAGGAAAATCTAGTGCAAAGCAAAGCTATCTTGATCTCGGTTATAGGAGAGAAACAGTTGAAAATGTCGCATTTATTACTCTTTTTGTATAACTCTGGCTTAACGGGAATAATGGACTAGCTGAGAATTGAACATTCATTTAAATTTGTTTCTTTTCCGCACGCAAAGAAAAACAAACAAACAACTGAATAGAATGGAACAATAAGAGAACAGAAGGTGCGAGTGTAAGGGTAGGATAACAAGTCCAAACCTACTTTAGATCTGCGTTTTTATTTGAACAAATAATTTGATTGTTTTCCTTGTAATTAATATATCTTGTTGTATATTTCAGAGAGATTTACACGTTATATAATGCTAATTAAAAGATTAATAAAATTAAAGTTTTTCCTGTCATCAAAAACTTAGACACATTTCTTTTAAATTGTGGTTAAAAGATAGCTTCAAGCCTCATATAAATTTATTTTAATAAACCAACTTAAATCACAAAATATTGTGATAAAAGAATTGTTTTGACAGATATTTGATATTGAACAATGTTTGTCATCAGCTTCATATAAATTTATTTTAACAGAAGATTTAAGTAAAGTATTCTCATAAAATAATTTTCTGGATAAATAATAAATAATAGCTTAACTGTCAGAGTTACTAAAATTCCAAAAGTCCATGTGTGGTTCAACGTTTGTCTTCAGCTTCAGCTGAACTGTATCAACTACTTGAAAAATTGAAGACATACATAAACGAATTATTTACTAAATTATAAAAGCATATCTGTTCCAAATCTGTATTTCTATTTGGACAAATAATTAAATTGTATTCTTTGTAATGAATCATGTAAAGTTTATTCTCGGGTGATTTACACTATATTTAATGCAACTTAAAAGTTTGAATTAACAAAAGTTAAGTTACTGGGTAAACAAGAAGTTGTTAGTCTGAGCATTTAATGAATAATATGCAGTGTTCATCAGCAGTGTGAGAGACTTCGTTTGCATCTGGTTACTAATTTCCTAAAGTTTAACCCACATAAATTAAATATTACGACATTAGTTTTATTGTAGTAAAATTATTTCAATCCCTCACACAGGGATAATATCCTTTGCGCCAGAACATTGTAGTCTTATTAACTCGCAACTTGATTCTGTAATTATGCTAAATAAACTTTACAGATTTTATGTATAAATTATATAATTCTTCGCGTGGCTACAAATGTTTAACAAAACCGCAATCCGGCCATTCGTATTCAATTTAGCAACATGAACTAAACACCAACGCAAACTCTTTATTCCGCCATCTAAAATTTAAACACTTTTCTGATAATTACAATTAACCACTGTTAAACTTTAAGTGTCGATTTAATCTCGACGTAAATGAATACAAATGATAATACTTTCAAGTGTGCAATGAATATTTGCAGTAATTCTAGACGATGGTGGATTTTGCGAGATACGGATTACCTTACGGAATTTCATTATACTTAAGTATGTTTAAACTACCGCAAATGACATTGTTAATTGCAAACTCTCCGACTGCAATTACATTGTGACGAAATGTTGTTCTCCTTACGTAGATCAAAGGCGCCAATTATTACAATTAATCAAATTATTCCAATTATTTTAATTAGCTCAACTACGAATTACGAGTTTTTAGTAATTAACCAAAATTCGAAAACAATTTGCAACTAAAAGCCAGTTAACATATTGGCCGGTTGTCGTTAGAAAAAACAAATGGTCATATAGCGATGATATTCCATTTAGCTGTTTAAAAAAAAAAAGCCGATAAAATTGCGAGCCACGAGGGACATTGAATGTATTTCCGTTTTTGTAATTAACAAGTCCCAACCAAGAACATTACAGTCAATTTTTGCATGGCGTTAAAAATAAATAGGCTGGAAATGAAAACAGGTACACACAAACGCGAATAATCAAAATGAAAGTTCCACTATTCATACGAATTAAACAATTACACCCCGACAACCACATTTACAAAAGCAATTACGGCGTATTTAAAAGAAATTATAAAATCCAGCTGAAACCATAAATTTCATAATAGCTCAGGCCCGGCTGACGGAAAAAAAATACACAAAATTACACACCGAATCGCTTGCTTAATAGACTTTTCGAAATTGAGACAATTACCTAACCCCTCAGTTTGAAGTCGTAAAGTGTTTAATCCTATATTTTTAAATTCTAAATACACCCAGTCCATGCTGAACGAATTAAACCTTTTTCACGATTTTTATTTCGTCTGAATTACACTAAACTCGACTGTCATATGGGAATAACAGGATTTTTGTGCGAAATTAAACATGGTCGGAATTTTAAATTTAATACTTTAAATAGAACGGCTCACTTCCACGTCGACATTTTATTAACTAATTGCAAATGTAACACGTCATTTTATAAAGAGAACTTGATGCTTTTATGAAAATCTCGTATATGGACCAACGTTTGCCATTAACTTCAAAGTATTTTATCTTAATGGAAGAGTTTGATTAAAATGTTTTATACAAATATTGCTTTGATTAATATTTAACATCACAGGTAATGGATATAAATTAGCCTCATGTGAACAAAAATTTGTATTACTGAGAAGGTTTGAATGGTTTTGGTGCAAGAACTTTAACCAATTGCACTATTACATGTTTTGTCTTCAACTTCATCTTCAACTTTAAAGTTAAATGATTCTAGTACACGTATAAACTTTAATCAACCACAAAGTTGAAAATATCCATCCCTTGTAGTTTATTCTTTCCATTATTTATAAAAAATTAGTTAGAATCCAAAAGTGTTACGTGTGGTTCAAGATTAGCCTTGAATTTATATACATTTATTTTAAAAATATTTAATTAAAATATTGTCATAAAAAATTGTTTTGGTTAAGATGTAATGGACAAACTGTTAGAGTCGAATAGTTTTAGCACATGCATCGACCAACCAACTGCAAAATTGAAGAAATACTTTGAAGTTTACGTTTTCAGTCTGAAATACAGAGTGATTAAGAATCTAAAAATGTCACGTGTCTGTTAAACTTTGTTTTCAAGTTTACATAGGTAGATTTTTTAATTAGAAGATTTAATTCAATACCGTCAAATGAAGAAACCCCTTCAATTTTTGTTAGAGCCAAAGTTAATTAACTGAAGTTTATCGTATCAATTTGAAGTAAAATGGCTTAGAATCACATGTGATTAAAGATTTGAATGCTGACACAAACTTTAATAGGTTGCAAATTGGAAAAATATCAGAGTTAAATGGTTCTAGTACATGCATCAACTTTAGTCAACTGTAAAATTGAAAAAAGTTCATGTTCTCAGTTTGAAATACAAAGTGTCTAAGAGCCTAAAATTGTCACGTGTGATTCAAAGTTTGTTTTCAAATTCCCATAAATAGATTTTAATGAGAAGATTAACATTAGATAAACCACCAGAGTTAAAACGTTCGAATACAAGCATTAACTTTAACTAACAGTAAAAAGTTTTGTTAACTAACCGCGAAAATGTAGAAACCTCTTGAAGTTTATCGTTTTAATTTGAAACAAAAATCACATATGATTAAAGATTTGAATGCTGACGTCAAATTTAATAGGCTGCAAATTGGAGAATATGAGGGTTAAGTTTTGGCATTTTCAACAAAACAAACAAATTTACCTTAAAAAGAAGATTTGAATGTTGTGGCAAAAGTATTGTTTTAGTAAAGATTTAATATTGGATAAATCATCAGAGTTGAGTGGTTGGAGTGCAAGCAGCAACTTTAACGGGCTACAGTATAAGAGTTTTGTCTTCAAGTTGGAAGAAGCCCCTGGAAGTTAATCTTAATGAGAAAATCGTGTAATAAATAGTTGGACGTAAATAAAGGTAGCTTTCATAATGAAGTGTAGACGTATAAGAAATCCATAAGCTTTTAAAACCGGGAAACTTTTCCTTTCGATTTCATTAAAAGTTATTTTACTTACTTAAAATGTTTTCAGTGCGCAACCAAAAATACCCCGTGTATATGCAGCTTTGTCTGAAACACAGCCTCGGTAATTACACAAAGAAAAGCTTAACATCTGCTGTAAAATTTTCATGAAACATTTAAGAAGTAATTAATTTGGTTGAAGTGTTGAGATAAGTACAATAAGGCGATACTCTGAATAAAATACAACTTAAAGGTGATAAAATAACAATAGATGGTTCAACTTCAGGCCCGGAATATCATTTTCAACCCTCAAATTTTCGTACTTACCCCGGTTTTAAAGAGTAATTTTGGTTAAGACGCTTCGAGACACTACTCTAAATTATACACCGCAATACCCCGCAGAAGGCAGTTTATTCCTGCACCCTTAACAACATTCGGTAATAAACAGTTACTTAATAACTCAACTAATACAAATTTATGGACATTTTTGGTAGCATCTACGCGACACGCTTCCGCCTACTATAATACTAAAACTGATACAAGGTAAAACGTGCAAAACGGACGGGCATTGTTTAATTTTTAAAAATCCGAGTTGACTTAAAGGCAGTAAAAGGGGATTGATATCTTAATAAATTCCCAAGTTTTATGTGAACGGCCGCGTTAGGTTAGTTTGATAAAACGTGAACTTTAAAAGAAATACTCAATTCTGAAACCAAGGGCTGTATAGAGTAGTTGTATAGGATGACGGCCATCAATAACACACAGTCTACTGTGAATCCACTTTCCTAGATCTTCTCCTTTGCACACAATCAGCGTACTTCTCTCCTGCCCTCCTTATGCCACAAAATACCCTCAAGGCTTTCAAATTACTTCCTGTCAACTCTTAAAACATTTTATTCAGATCAAATCGAAATCCCTCTGGAATATTGTGTTATTACACACATGTTTTTAGCTTAATCAAAGATTTACTTATTATTTCAATTTGTTTAGATAAAAATCGTAGATCAAAAGTGTACATTTAAATATTCATATTATTGTCAGTTATGTTGGTATTTATTAATATTTGAAAATAATTCAGAGGTCAAAAGTGGAGCTACATTTAGCCTTAATTTCACTTAATTACAAAATTAATTTAAATTAATAAGAATCATTCTTTTAATAATAATTTTTTAATTTACTATTTTCAGATGGAAATAAATTGTTCTTGGTTAATATAATTTTAAGGTTTTGTTGTTGTACATTCTTGTCTGGCTCATAAAAAACAAAAGATATATGAAATGGATGTTTGACAGTAAGTTGGCTGGCCAATTCACCGGAAGTTATGACATTTCACCATAACGACGATAAATTAATTTCGTCCCAACATCTAATACATTTAAATACCTTATTCAGCATCCAAACATAGAAAAGAAATTGAGTTCGAATAGCGCAAGTTCTTAAGAAAAATACACAGGAGAGGAAGACGCAGAAGACTAATAAGCAGCGTGAAATGGGATGGATCTACTTTCTATTGATGGGATTATGAAGAGATGGCACGTTTTATTTTACTCCTCCATTGTTGAAGGCCTTAAATTTATTACGAAGTCATGATTCACAGCTTTATCAATACGTCCCTCTCGAGTGTGTGTGTGTGTGTGATCAAATAAAATTCTACACTAACAACAAAATTCAATACCTACGACCCACTAGCAGACTTTTTTTAGCAATCAAATGCAAGATCGTAAGGAAGTTGTTGTTGGAGAATACTAATTGCATATTCAAGAAGTGACTTTTCAATTAATTCACTTCGTTTTCACGTTTTTTCCCTTCGAAATACGGATTAGAACATTATTAGGTGAATACAAATGATGAAATGGAGGTGAGAGACGAAAATTTACGTATTCAATACTAATTGGAACGACACGAAAGCGTGCTACGTAAACTCAGTGCAAAAACGAACAAAAGTTAATAAAATCGTTTGTTAATTTAGATTAGTAACGTGTACATAACGTGTACGTTTATCTATATCTGGAACAATATAAACTATGTTAAATTTAGATGCAACCACACACACAACAATGTAAACGTACACATTAAACTAATGTAGGGATGCATTCGAATTAACAATCCTTGTTATTGCTGCGGTTTTCCTGTGTGGAATTGATTCCAGCTACATTGATACCTCCAAAAAGGTGGCGTTAATTTCTTCTGGCGACAATTAGGATAATTGAAAACGTAAAATGGCCTCGGCCTTAATTATGTTGTTAATATATTCAGATTGGCATCCTTTTGTATGAACTGTTAATGTTGATGGTGCATGGCCGTGGCCCTTTTGGGGCCCGAACGAATTTTGCCAGACAACGCAAAGGGACAAGGCCAATGTAAATTAACCCTTAGCCGTGGATGCCGTCCGGCCCAATTGTATGCCCCGGGCCCAGACAGACTTTCTTAATATAATTTCGCCATTATTTTTCAGGTCCCAGATGTAATCAATACCTAATTTCTTAGGAATTGTTTTCTAACGTCCAATTCCGAATTAATGAGGTATTTATGCAGTAGTGGCAAGAGGAATAGTGCACATTACTATTTATTGTTAATTAGGAAATGAACACCTATAATTAGTTACATTCAATTTATTTTATTTTTTACTTAAAATAATTACACGCTATTTTTTCTACAATTATTCTTTTAGTTTTTTAATCACAATCATTTCTAATTACATAAAATCTTAAGCAAAATAAATACACAATCTTGTTAATTAGGGAATGTACACCTCTAATAATTGTATTCAAAATATTTTATATTTTATTTAAAATAATTACACTTTATGAATACTTCAATTAATCTAAATTTAATGGTTTTTGTTGTTTTAATCAAGACTTCATGTACGTATTAAAAACTATTAAATACTAGATATAAAAAAGCTATTTTTACTGAGAAAGAAGATGATTTTGAGACAAATAAACAACTAAGAATGTAACAGGTATGATTAGGATAAATAAATAAAAAGTATTATACATTAAAGAACAAAAAAGTGCTGAACTTTGAAAGAAGCTTAAAAAGCTATTACCTACAAAAAAATTGATATAAAAAATATTGTGAAATTTGATGAAGTAAATATAAGTGAACATCAAGGTAAAGCAGATAATTTTAATGAATATTTTATTGAGAGTATTAAATAAATAAAAAATAGTATTGATAGAAGTGAATATGGGTGTTACATTTTAAAGAATATGTCTTTTAAAGCAGAGTTTGATACATTTCATTTAGTTACAATACTGAACTTATGATCAAAACAAATACAGTAAAGGATATATTTGAATTGCATGAAAATTGTATTTTAGATATTGTAAATACGTCTTGAGCAAATGGTGCAATACAACAAAACTGGAAAACTTCTGTTATACTTTCGATGCAAAAAGTTTTTAATTCTTCTGTATGTAAGGATCTATAAATACTGTGCGTATATTTGAAAGAATTTGGGCAACGGAGGTAAAGAACCAGTTAATCAAAAATTGGGACGTAATTCAAAATAATCAACGTGGTTTTCGTAAAGGACACTTCTGTGAAACTATTGTTTTAAATGTATTTGATGAATGGTTTAGTGACATAGAAAGTAATAAACTTATATTAGCAGTTTCCCTAGATTTCAGGAGAGCTTTTGAAACTTTAGACAGAACATTATTGTTACAGAAGTTGAATAAGATTGGCTTTGGTGGAGCTGTACTTAACTGATTTGAAAAGTACTTCATAAACCGATATTAAAATGTAAAATTTAAAAACTACGTTCCGTCTGATTTAATATATAAAATTAGTGTTTTACAAGAGACAGATAGTAGTGTAAAATATGTAACATTTGTATGTCTACAGACAATACAATGAAGTACATTGCTGGTAATGAATTTGATCATGTGTTCTGGAATCTTTAAACGGATCATCTCTCATAATATTTTAATAGTGTTAAAAAATTTGCTGTCTAGTATACTAGTATTGCTGCTTATCATTTCTTGTTTAGGTTATGTTTTTTGACTTAACATTAGAATTAAATCCTTTTACGAAAGTATTTAATTTTAAAGTTTGCGCCATTTCTGTGGCTACCACTGTATCTACCGAATGCATTTTGGTCTCGCTTTATTTTGTCCCGTTCATTTCAATTTTGGTGCATTGTAGTACGGGTACGTAATAAAAATCAATTGTAAATTGAATTTTTCGAAATAAATCTCTTAGTAAATATATCAAAAATATTGTTATGTACCCGGAATAACAATTTTGTTTGTATGCGCCTCGCAAGTCGCCAACTGAAAACGAAATAAAAATTGAATTATGACTCTCGGTATTTATCCAATAAACTCCACTTATCGCGCATAAAAGGCCCGTGACGTTTAAAAATAATAGAGATATACTAGTTCCGCGCAAAAAAATTTGTCCTCTATTATCGCATAAAATGTATGCGTCCATTATGGCGGGGGACACTATTAATTCCATTCGTTTGGATTTTCGAGCCCGCCAGATTAGATTTTTCTTTTGTAAACACACCACCAATTATTTATGTGCCGCCTCAATTCACTTTTATTTGCCCCTTATTAATTAATTTTTGGCTCGGGTCAATTATTTTTTACAATATATCTTCAGCAACAATATATTAGGTACTAGAGAAAGTAATTTGCAGTTTTTAACATTTAAACTCTCTCTAAAATGGTTTCATTGTTAATAAGAAGCAGAACGCCTTTCCTATCGACTAAAGAAGCTGATCTTTTTCATGAAACAGTAGTAATTATCTAAAATTCAGTTATTAAAATCTTTCTTGGGTTAAGACTCTTTTTAGTACTGGGTACATCATGTTTACCAGCTTGTCAACTCATTGTCCAGATCGAAGAGAACCGTCAATAAAAGGTCATTTAGTTCACATATAATACAAAGAGAAAAATGACAATTATCAAACACCTAATTTTGTTGTTATGTAGAATCCATTTTGTCCTACTTTTTGATGAAGTTCAGAGAATAAATAGCTAAAGAAGTATACTTTAAAGACATCTAAATTAGATTACATAATTTCATTTGTTTAATAAGGTCTCTACGTGGGGTAAATTTAACTTTGATGTTATTGAAATCTCGATTGGGCAACCAACCAGTATATGAGCAACTGTTAAGGTGATATTACAGGTGGGACAGGCTCGTGCATCGACTCCCTTTAACAAGTAATTACGGGTCAGCTTTGTATGTCAAATTCGTAATCTACTCAGTAATACTTGTTGAAGGCGATGTTTGGGGATAGACTTCCATAGCTTTAATAAAGGAGGACACCTTGAGTTTTCTTGACGAATTATTCAATGATTGTTGTCAGTTTTCAGTTATTAGTTGTTGAAATCAGGCAGATAAGTATTCATACCATATCTTCTTTAGTAAGAAGTTGTTTAGTTGTTTCGCTGTCTGTAATTCCAGAAGAAAGTTATTTTGAGATATCTTGAGTAGATTTGTTTAATACTATAGAAAGAGAAGCATATTGAGTGTGCTTAATAGTTTGTTTATTATATTGATAAATGTATTAGTAATTTTATAGTATTGGTATAATTCAAGGATCATTTTTGGAGTTTTGATAATCCAGTTTGGAAAAGGATTTGACTAATTTTAACACGGTAACTTATATTAAATCCTTCTTTCAGTTTAGTAATCGGGTGATATATTGTTGTTGATAGGGTTTTTTTGTCAGCCAGATGATTTCTTTTGTATAAAACATTTTGAATATTTGGGTCTTCCTGTATTACAGGTATTTTTATGTGTGGTTTGATATATATTACAAATTGGGTTATCTGGTTTCCTACAAAAGATTTACCGGGCAGGTACTGTGTGCTAAAAGTGATAATCTAAAGCCTAGTTGTGTAGCAACTCTATTGATTTTAATACTGAACAATTTGCAGACGAACAGGCTACTGCACCCTAATCTAATTTTGTTCTTATTAGGCTTTTATTAAGCTGAAATAGTGTAATAGAATCTGTCCCCTATTTGTAATGCGATGTTGATTTAGGCAGATTTAACATAGGTTGACATGATAGTTTTAAGTAATTAATTTGTTCCTTTCAGTTTAGTATAAGAACTTTTCATGAGAATTATACATAGATTTTGTCTTTGGAATTCATTTTTCTATATTTAATATTTCGTTTTACATTAATTCTTGGATGTTATGAATGTGTTGCCCTCTAATGTATACAACCAAGTCATTTGTTTAAATATCTGCTTTAACTGGTGATTCAATAAATGTATCGTTTAGTGCTAATAAAAAATAAACGTTACACTGAGGCTGGAACTTAAAGAAAGATCGCTGATTAGAGAATTTTCAGATAATCTTATTCCATTTACTCAAGTTAGTATGCCATTTTATTGCAGAATAATGAATAATCTGTAGATCTACACTGTGTCGTACCCTTTTATTAGGGCGAAGAAAACTTTGATTATGAATGAAACCACCTTGAATGTTAATAGTGAGCCTTATGATGTTTAGTGTGGATCTGTTTTGCCTGAAACCATTTTGGTTTTTGTTAAGTAATATTTTACTCTCTAAGAACCATCTTAATCTTCTGTCTAATATACTTTACTAATTCAATTAACATACAGTACTAAAAGAAATTGGGAGACTCGTGCACGACAGAGACAGTAAAGTGAAGTAGTAGAAGACATTTACTCTCTCTCTCTCTGACATGCATGGTGTCTTTCTCAAGATTCAGACGTATAATACAATACATTATTTAGTTAAATAAATCGCAAAACAAACACGTAAATTACTTTTTCCGGTGAATAAAATGTTTTTACTTCAGGATTTAATTATATTTTTACATTAATTAATACAAGCAAATACAATTTACCACACATTGAAATCTAAAACTGGATTGTCAGTGAAAATTTAGTATTGATGCAGTATAATATTTGATATATTGATTTCAATTGCATTTCCAATTGACAATTAAATTGTACTTGGTTATTGAATATTGCAGCTTTATAACTAATACAAAAACTGGTATTTTATTGAATATTTTATTGTGGGATTAACTATATTCCAAATAATTTCATATACAATAACCTTTATTATTTTGTAATTTGCAAAACCGTTCGTTTATTAATGTAAACATGTACTTTTTGAAACAATAACAATTTAATATACAACAACGTATTGTTGTCAATATCAAAAAAGATTAATTTTAAATTTTTCATACATAATATATTCAGCGTTAATCCTGAAAGTAAACATGTATGAAAAATTCACTGGCAACAGTTAATTGTGCGTTCGATGAATAAAAGTTAAAGATAAATGTGACCTTTGATGTGCTTTTCCTTTGCTTGCCCCCCCAAAAAAATAAACAGAGGGCGAGATTGTGTGTAGAATAAACAAAAGCAAGGCATTTTATAAAATATTTACATTTTTATTTCGAATTCTTTGAATATGTTCATTTTATTAAGAAAGTAAACACTCGTCGTGATATATGACCCTTTGACGAATATTTTCGCTTTTACTGCCTCCATTTTTTAAGTGCCTACTGAAAACCTTTCCAGACGCGAATTTATTGTGATACGTACCGGGTCCTTTTCCCTACCAGGAATACTGATGAAACGAAATCCTTGTTTCACGTCATTCAGGTGAAACGACTTGTGTGGCGTGTCGGGGTAAAAATGTCGAATTATTTTCGCCTTAATTAGTTTTGCGCATTTACATGATTGTGTCAACTACAAATGATTTAACCGGTTTTTGGCAAACGAATTTTGAACTAGAACCGAACATTGGCATCCGTCCAATTGAATATCTAGTTTTCAAATTAACACCTAAAAACAGCGTCATATTGTTAAATTGTGGAAATTTGTTCAATAAAGCGGCTTAAAACTGCAGGATTTCCGTTATTTAATGACTTCCTGCTTCTAATTAAGCTTTTTTTAGTTCATATGATGTTCCATTTTATGCTGAAATAACTCCGTTTCATGATTCTTGAGTAACATACCAAAAAAATTAACCAGAATTTGCAACCAGCATTGCAACTTCTATTATATAAATGCAAGGCTCATATTTTCGAATAATAAATTAACTCAACGAACAAACCATAATGATAAAGTATCTAATTTAACAGTGAAGATGCCACCACCACGTATATAAATCACAATGCTGAGGTCACCAAATCATATAGCTAAACGAAAGTTTTAAATAAATGAAAGCGCAGCTTTCGGAACTACCACATGTGGCACCTCTAAAACAATTCGCCGGATGAACGTAGTTTAATTATAATGAGACAATTCGTTCTGAAAGTATAATTGGTTAATTTGATCCCTATTAAATGGATGATTTTCTTTCCTTTCGAAAGCTCTGTAATGGACGACTTCGAATAACCTTTAATTTTCAAGTTTCGTGATTCGTTCTTATTACTCTCCCCCATTTTGTAAAATGAACTAGTCGCAATTTTTCTAGAAATTTATAACGATCTGCGATTGCTCCTTTTCTTTAATTTTCCTCAGGACACTGGATAATTCCTGTAACGTCAGTCTCTGGTTGTCTTCAAAGTAGGTAATTAAAAGTTGTGACTTTATTGTTCAGTTCGTGTTCTGTAATTTTTTCATTTTTTCAAATATTTCACTGTAAGCATTAGTTTTACATGACTGACCACTGAAACTTTACGTAGCAAAAACTATCTGAACATCTTTGTAATGTTTTGTCACGAATTGTTCAGCTATAAATCAAGTCAGTCTTAGAATCAGCTCTATTATTTCCACAACTTATCAATCACTCCATTTTATGTTTATATAATATACAACAGATATGATATAATAATAATGATAAATGAATTAAGACTTATTTAAAAAAAAATATATTTGATTTAATAATGTATGATTAATTTAATTTTGGTTTAATTTTTAATTATATAGTGGTTAATAATTAAACAATACAGCAATACATAATATTTAACAAATATAATAAATTAATAATATTAATGTGTTGAAGAATAATTATTGTAATTGTCTAATAATTAATTTAAAAATACATAATAAATTTATATAATATTAGTAATTTATATGTAATTTGTAAAATTTATAATTAGTTTATTTTTTCAGTGATCAAATATTAAATTTATACAAATTAAAATTTTGCAGAATATAATAAATAATAATATATATGTTGCAGGTTTATTTTAATAACAATTATTATATTATTAATTTACAAAATTTAGTAATTTTTTCTATTCAAAAGATAATATAATAAATCATTATTGTTATTAATTTATTAATAATTTACTGAATTAATAATTAATTTACTTCCCTTTTTTATTTAGTTTTTCCTATAGATTAAATCTTTTCAATTAATTTACTTGTCTATTATATTTAATTTTATGGCTCATAATTAAATTTATGCATATGCAAAAATATTATATGATAATATTAATAAATATATCGAAGATTTATTTAAATATTTATTAATTTAGTAATATATAATTATTTTCTTCTATTTTTTAAATTTTTAAAACTACTATCATAATTTTATTTGACCAAAAATTAAATTTATACATTATACAGTTTATTTTTGATTTCATAAGATTAAAATATTTCACTCTAAGGAAGTGTCAGTGTCAGGATATGACTGACCACTAAAACTTTACACTGCAAAAACTATCCAAACATCCTTGTAATGTTTTGTCACGAATTGGTTAGCTATAAATCAAGTCAGCCTTAGAATCAGCTCTATTATTTTGACAGCAGATCAATCACTCCATTTTATGTCATTTAAACTTTGTGTCGTCTGGTCGAGGTGTTTCATTCGTTTTACTCCATTACTGTTTTCGCCATCTTACCTTTAACAAGGGTTAATTAAATATCTATCACGTAATTAAGTTTCCTTTTTTTTCCAAACTGGCACAAATCTAAACATGTTGATTAACTATTTTTGTCAATCCAATTCTTTTACTCTTTAATCCTTTTATAGAAAGTTTTTATTCTTAAAAGTTTACTAATAGTTGCCTAAAAAAGATATAAAAACAAATAAGTGTTCCCCAATTTGCAATAAAATTGCGTCTAGACGCAATAATCAGTTTGTTAAAACGGCAATCTTTCCACGTAAACATAATAACAAAAGTAATATTGCCGAAATAAGTGCATAAAGCCGTTATTGGACGAGCTGAATAAAATTCTTTATCAAACGAAGGAAAAATGTCCAAATCTGCTACAACAAGCGAAAAATTAAATTGGAGAATTATTGAAATGAGATGTCATTACTGGAGAATTCGACAGTTTTTAACATCCCACATCTTTTCCATTTTAGATAAACAATTCCGTTATTCTATAAAAACCAAATTTTTCATCATTTGCTTTAATTAATACAGATGTTAAAAATTTATTCGACAAGGCCTTCAAATTTGTGGTAATCGATAAATCTCATTAAGTATAGGTTTTATATTCAAAGCTATTAAAGGACATTTTGTTCGCATACTTTTTCTAATCTTCCCATCATTACAGCATCATTAATCACATCAAATTATAATACTAGCGAGGCGATTATTATCTTCTCCATGTTCCATATTGTCTTGAAATAAATACACATTAATAAAAAATTAATACACGTGTAATAATTACCCAAATCTTCTACTTAAAGAAGTGGTGGAGTTGGTGCTTAAGGACGAAGGTGTAAATAAATGTTTTTGCATTAAAACACACTTTGCTACTTTGCAGCATTTCGTAAAACTGCCTTTCAAATGCAAATATTTTACCTCAGTCAGTGTCTTTATTAAAATATCAAAGTTGGTTCAATCAACGTCCGGAGGAAAAGTGATCACCACTGACACGTCGACGAAATCAGTTGAATTTACAGTTTTTAGATAATAAAGTGTTGTCGTTTCTGCTGATACTTGATCAGCTGATTGTGTATCTTGAAGGTGTGTCAAGTTATATTAGGGTTATTGTGACTTGTTCACTTCTAAATTTGCAATTTGGGGTGAAATGGGCTGTCAAAGATCAGAAAAGCACTCTGCAAGGTACTGTGTGTGTCACCCGGTGAGTGGTGGGTCTTTCATTTGTTGAGATCCCTACAACATTTTCTTAGTGGCCAAAAAATGTATTCGTTTGAATTTAATGTAAGAAAGCTACATTACTTTCCGGTCCCTTAATAACTGCTTTACAATAAACATCAGCTCTAACGATGTGAATGTCTTAAGTGAACTGAGTAAACTATCCATAATAATTTAAATCTGCTTTGCAAAGTTAATGCAGTTTTTCTTTTTCATTTATCATCATTAAAGTACACTTAGAATTACTGAAAATATTCGTCGAGGAGGAGAATCATTGCGGAGATACAAGACGGAATAACCGAGTTAAGGGTAGGTAAACATAAACTGCACTTGGCTTAGAGATAGAAACTTTAGTTCTAAATTAAGTTTAATGGTTAAGACAAACTTTGGGATATCATCACCCATTTTCATTCATAACAGATGTACCGAGTAAACCGTTATGTACAAATATATAGTGCGATAGTGTATTTTCAGTACTTCCCTTCGGTTGTGTGTGTGTGTGTGTGTGTGTGTGTGTGTGTGTGTGTGTGGGTGTATATATTTTTTTGACTTGTCCCCATAATTTGCGTTAATGGTCCGACACGTTTAGATTAACGGTTTGCTTGTGGTAATCCTCCTTTCCGCTCGTGAATATATTATCCAAACGGTTTGCTCTATTATGTTCGGGACCCGGTTGCGACTAAACTGGAATGAAAATCGTACTCACCAGAACCGTAGCACTGGGCCAGGAGGCCGACGAAGAAAACGACCGTCGACTTTTTCCACAACGAAAGCAACATGTTTCTGCGGCGGTTTTTAACTACTTTGGAAACATCCCCCTCCCTCGTGCATTCTGAAAATAAAACAAATAGTTTATCAACATGAAACTACAACAGTAAATTAAATGTTTTACTAGGGTTAAAACAAATACTATATCAATGGTATTGATGTAGTATTAATCACCCTGTACAGTAATTAACACATTTTGATGAGTATTAAACTAATTTAGCAGATTTGACCGAAAAGGTTTTTTTAATTTGCATTTATATTATAAAATCATTGTTTGCTAATAAATAGCCTACATAATAATTAACAAATACCATTTTGCATGTATATTTCACTTGAATATAAAATATGGAACGAATATGGAATGTGAACAGTTTATGTTAAAATCACTCCACAGGGAAATATCAAACTTTATAGGTAATTATTAACAATTAAATAAACAGATATTGTGGGAAAACATTTATTTTAATGTGATGTATATGTTCTAATAATAATTAGTTATTTTTAAATTTTATTTTTAAAAAATTCTACACCTTTTCACTTTATTTTAAATATATTTTTAAAAACTATAATAATGAAATAAATTGTTCTTAATGTGGTATACATTATATAAAAAAAATAAATTTATACAATATACAATAAATATTTTATTACTATCATTATTATTTAATTAGTTATTCAGTGGTAATAATTAACTTTATACAATATACAATTAATATAATTATTATTATTACTATTATTATTATTAAGTTATAAGTAATTTACAAAATTTATTAATTAATTTACTTCACTTTTTTATTTCTGTATATTTTTATATTTATTTAATATTAATTTAATGGTTAATAATTAAATTTATAGATTGATATTTATAGATATGATATAAATATTATCATTATTAATTTATATATGTGGTTTACAAATTTTAATTATCATTATTATTATTATTAATAATATTTTATTTATTATTAAATAGTTAAAAATTAAATTTATACAATATACAGTATACTGAATATGGTTTAATAATATTATTATATCGATTTAATATTAATTTAATGGTTAGTAATTAATGTTATAGATTTATATTTATAGATATGATATAAATATTATTATTATTATTATTATTATTAATAATTTACATATGTGGTTTAGAAAATTTAATAATTAATTCACTTCTCTTTTTTGTTTAATTTAGTGGTTAAATTAACTATACACTATATAATAAATATAATTATTACTATTAATACTTCATTTATTATTAAATAATTAAAATTTAATTTATACAATATACGGTATACCATATATGATATAATAATTATTTTTATTCATTTATATGTAACAAAATTTATTAATTAATTTTTTTCAGTTTTTATTTGTATGTTTTTTTATTTATTGATTAAATATGTTTATTTAATGGCTAGTAATTAAATTCATAGATTTATATTTATAGATATAATATAAATATTTCTAGTTTTAATTTATGTATGTGGTTTACAAAATTTAATAATTAATTTACTTCTCCATTTTGTTTAATATTTAAAATTAGGTTCATAATTTCATTTATTATTCAGTGGATAAAAATTAAATTTATATATGATATAATAATAAAAATAATATAATTCAATTTATTATTATTATTATTATTTAATTGTATGTAATGTAATAATTATGTACAAATTAATATATATTTTGAAAATAAGGGAAATAATTTCATCTATTAGTGATTAATAATTATAATTATATATTATAGAATAAATTTCGACATAAATTTAAATATTATTAATTAATAATATTAAATAATTAATAAATAATAATAATAGTATTATTATTATTATTATTATTATTATTATTATTATTATTATTATTATTATTATTAATTATGATGTATAAATAAATTGAAAATGTCGCAATTTTATTTATTATTCATTTGCCAATAATTAAATTTGTACAATAAATATAATATAAAAGATATTCTGGAAAGAATTTCTTTTAATGTTATGTCTATGTTCTAATAGTAAAATTAATTGTCTATTTTTTAAAATTTTATTAGCTTACCATTTAATGTCTATTATTAGTGTTTTTTAAAAACTGTAACATAAAATGAATTATTCATAAAATTGTTTGTTTTATAACATGATTAAAGTACTAATGGATTTTACGCGTATTTAATTAAACCAGTCGAAATATGATTTGAAAGTTAAAAAGATGTGATTTTTTTTTTTCAAATACCCCGCCGCACTTAACGATACGCCACTGTCTTGATAGAAAAGTATTAGTACGATAACGTGCCGCTATAACTGACTCCCCTTCGTAACCGACCGCCCACAAATTGAGGCATTCAATCAAATACAAATAATTGTGCGACACAAATTGCTATGGCGCTTCCACTCATTGACATCAACATGCTCATGCAGGTGCAACCTGAGCAAGAACGGGACTACATAGGTAAAAAACTTTGATTCGGTACCGATTCAATTTGAATCTGTCACTTACGTTACGATGACGGTATTTGTGGTTCATGTTTTCAGTGTTGTTTCACCGTTATTTCTTCGGCCTGATGATGAGGGACGACGATCTGATCCAGAACTTTATAAACCGACTGTGTTTGGAATACAGACTAACCTACAACAGGGCCGTAGACATTGTCATATATTTCGTCTTGGATTTCTATCACAACATTGTGTGGACCTACAGAAGTGAGTACTTGTACAATTTTACCACCTGATATTGTGGAATTACTGTAATTATTTTTAGATCTTGTGATCATGTCACTGAACATGTTCATTGACAACGAATGGGAACTGATCCAGGACAACATCCTATCAGCAATGGCTGCAGGCCTCACAGAAGATCAAGCAACTGATCTAGTGATGGATTTAATTTATAGATCCGTTGTCAGTCACGGTTGGCACAATATTCAAGCATATATATAAATTTATAACTTATACCAATGTTTTTCATAAATACCCATGTAACATTACATGCAGTTATAAATTTTAATAATTTGTTTAATACATTTCGTTATTTAATTGCCATTTTAAATATGTTTTGAACCTTAGAGTGTTAATTTCGTTCATTCTTCATTGGTATGTGATTAAATTTATATAATATTGTCTTGCTTCAACAGGTGCCACCAGATCAAGAAAGAGACTCCATAGGTAAAACTTACACATGCAGTACCGATTCATTTTGAATCTGTCAGTTATGTTTAATGGTCGAAAATGTTTTGTTTACATTTTCAGTATTGTTTAACGTTTATTTCTGCGACCTGATGATGAGGCAGGACGAATTGATCCCGAATTTTTTACACCGACTGTATATGGTGACGATGTGAGCTACGACAGGGGGGCAGACATTGTCATATATTTCGTCTTTGATTTTTTTCACAACGGGGGCCTACAGACATGAGTATTCGTATATTTTTACCATATAATATTGTGTAATTATTGTAAGTATTTTTAGATCTTGTGAATATGTTCATTGAACACGAATGGGAACTGATCCAGAACAACATAGAACAACATCTTATCACCAAGGCTCGTCACAAAAGATTAAGCAACTATAAAACTTGTACTTAAAATTACTTGTATTTAATTATGCCAATGTTTATAATAAATTATATTTTTTCATAAATATCCATGTATTATTATATGCAGTTATAAAATTTAAAGATTAATATACATTTTTTAATTTGTTTAACATATTTCGTTATTTAATTATTATTTGAAATTTATTTTGAACATTAGAGTCTTAATTTCATTGGTAAGTACTTATATTTATATAATATAAAATAAACATGATGTTTCTACAGATGTTTATGATAAAACATTTTTTGTTTACATTTTCAGTATTGTTTAATAGTTATTTCTGCATCCTGATGATGAAGGAGGACAAATAGTTTCCAAATTTTATACACCGACTGTTGTCTGGGCCTTCAGAATTAAGTATTTAATTTTACCACCTTATTTGCAATTGTTGTAATTATTTTTGGATTTTGTAATCATGTCACTGAATATATTCATTGGCAGACTGATCCAGGATAACATTTTATCAGCATTGGCTACAGAAGATCAAGCAATTGAACAAGTAATAGACTTAATTTATAGTTCAACTGTCAACAACATATAATTAAATATATATAATTATTAGGAATTTACAAGTAACTAACAAAATTTAATAACCTCTTTTTTGTTTAATTTTTTATATTGATTAAACTTATTGATTTGAAATATATTTTAATAATGAGAGGTAATAATTTCATTTACAAATTACAGATTTTAATAATTAATTTATTTTTCTATTGATTAAATTTATTTATTTGATACATATTTTGAAAAAAAGGATAATAATTTCATTTATTATTCAGTGATAACAATAATTTAAAAAATTTAACAATTAAATTGCTTCTTTTTCTTTACATTTTACTATTGTTTAAATGTATTCCCTTGAAACATATTAACAAGTATATAATTAGTATAATAATAATAACAAAATATTATTATTATTGTAAATTGATCAGTAATTTACAAAATTATTAATTTATTTGTTTTATTTAATGTTTTATATTGATTAAATGTGTAAATTTGAGATATAAAAATAAGGGACATAATTTCATTTAATATTTAGTAATTAATAATAAAATTTGTACAAAATTAAATAAACTAAAATATTTAATAATTAAATTAGATCTTTTCCTGTTTTTTCTGATGATTAATGTGTTCATTCATCATATATTTATAATAATAATATTTTTTGTAGATTTATTTAAATAATTATTAATTTAATAATAATAATATTAATAAAAATAATAATAATAAAATATATAATTAATAATAATTAAAAAAATGACATTTAACACATACTTTGAAAATGACAGTCACAATTTCATTTGTGATTCAATAATTGAATTAAAATTTTCATTTGAACTATATTTTGAAAATGAGGGTCATAGTTTCATTTATTATTTAGTAGCTAATTAAATGTATATAATATACAGTGAAAAATACTCAATATATTATATCGGTGCTAACAACAATTTTTAAAAGTGGCGCGTTTTTTGAACCCGCGATATTGTGAGTTGCCATGACAACCACCCCGTTATGTTAATTAGGAACTTTTCATTAGTTGGTACCTTGTCATTGTGACTCTTCAAAACGCCATTGATCGTCTGTACCGTCATTATCATTGTTAATTATATAATTAAATATGGCAGACTACTTAAGATACTTCGCTGATGTGTTCGAGGGTGACGTCGAGCTGGGAGTATTCGATTGTAAGTACCACAATTAAATTGTCTCACACTGGAAATTACATTTGAGTCGACGATCATCGCAAGACAGGATTTCTGAAGGTTATCATTTATTTTTCCCTATTACTGTCTAAAAAATTAAATAAATAAATGTCCCTGTGTTAAATCCTGGACGACTTTGATTCAATAATGCTATTAGATAATTAAATTAAGAAATATCTTTTTAGATTTTTTCCAGAAACACTTCGACATTGTACTTTCGAACTTCGATATAGAAATTGCCGACTACAAACTTAAGTACCTAAATAAGGGTTATTCGTTGCAAACTGTTGACGACATGGTAGAAACGAATGTCAGAGATCATTACATCAGAACAATCTGGCCGTATCAACGTAAGTATACACTTATTACTAACTTATTGGTTTACAATGTAATAATTGATCTATTTTAGGAAACCTACTTGGTTATTTAATTATGGTCTGCAACAAACAAACTCTAGCATTGGACGGATATATTTTTCAAAGACTATTTGAAGGAGAAAGTCGTGAAAAAGCATTCACTGGTGTGATGGCCATACTTACGGTGTATTTCAACACAGAAATTTGGCCTGAGCTGAAAAACTACTTGAAAAAACCGGCAATAATTTGTACAAGAGTATTGGGAACCAAAAAAGTAAGAGAAAAGTTGAAGCTCAAATCAAAATCGTAAAAATCTACACTATGTTTAAGTCACACTAAACATGTTGTAGATTTATTATTGATGACCATAAAATATTTTTATTAAATCACAAAATTGTTATGTAGTCAATGAAATGGAAAGGGATCATTAGAACTTCATTCAGTTTGCCATTTAGTTTGAGAAATGTCTTGTATTACTTTTGTGAATTAAATATTACATAAAATTCAAATACCGTTTTAAAGACTCTTGAGTCTTACACATTAACTTGTCAAATAAGTAACCTTCCTGTTTTATTGTAATACAAAGTTCCATGTATGTAAAATTTATTTTGTGTATACATTGTATTCCGTTCAAAATTAAAAGGTCCATTTAAGATTTGTTTACCATTTATCATTCACAGCATGAATGCACACATGTGTAGATATCACATTTTTAAAGAATATAAATTTTGTATGTTAAACATGGATGTGTTCAAAATGTTGAGATGCATGCTAAAGAAATAAACCAGACATGCGATGCAGTATGTGTCTAAAATATAATTTTTACCAGCCACATTGAACATAAGCACAATGCGATTTTTTTTTTACACAGATGAATAATGCCCCGAGTAAAATGCCTAGTGCGGTAAAAACAACGGGAAAACCAAATTCGATGTAGGTTATTTCTTTCGGAATAAGGTAACAATCCATTCTTGCGTTTTACGAGATTGAAAAACTAACAGACATTGACAAATGTAGGTGAGCATAGGCTCCAGCAGATATGGGGCTATACATTCCACTTCTGTTAAAGATAAAATTGACGTGGGTATAATCAGGACGAATTCCTTTCTTTTTCTTAACCCGTATTTAACAAATAATAAATGATAATTGAAAATATTTTCAACCCTTTTAGAATTTTGTTGATTATGTGACAGTAGGTCTAGTGTACTTGGGATTACTGTCTCTGTCGTGCATGATGTCTCCTTCAAAATTCAGTCTGGTCAAACGGTTTTCGATTGGTATACATCCTTAATTTAAAAAGAATCATTCTTTTAACATAATGATTATGTTTTTTAATACTTTGTAATTATTTAATTTTGACAAATTAGAAAATAAATTAATATACAATTAGTCCAGTATTACTTTAATTTGTTTCCGGTGGTTGCTCCAGACAGTTACATATATGACCAAAATTCTTAATGCTTCAAGGGTCGAACTGTGCCGACACCCTTGCGCAAAACCAATTTACCACCGTTTAAAGTCGAAAACAAAAAAACACAACCGCTAATATTCGTTAACATTAGTTAATGTCACTTATTACGTCTTCGTACCGTTAAACGTAATTTTTTATCATTTATCAAGTGTCTCCCGAGCCCTGACAATTATAACACAATTTATCAGATATTTTCACTCCTAGGGCCATTAATAATGTTTTCCAGATGTAAAATCCGACGGTTGACACAATTGCAGATGAACACCGCGTCATAAATTCGAAAATAAATAATATCTAGAACTATAATATGTTTAGCTAAGAAACTTTATATGAACGTACTTAAGCCTCCCCCAGTTTTGGTCGTGTAAGTTTCCAAAGTTATTTTTCTTGACAAATCGCTCTTCCAAACTCCCTTCGTTACAACATTCTATTTAGATGATTTCAGATTAACTTGTTTCCACTTGTATAAATATTTAATTATAATTTTTCGGCTCAAAAGCTAATTTAATTAGTGACTACACAGCTACATCTATTACTAACTAGATGTTCGACTTCGTTTGAGACTGACAATTTCAAATTGTTTTCTTGTCATCTAAATTGTTATTAACTTCTCTGCTCGATATTTATACTATGTTAAGTACTAGTCTTTGATAAAATACACTGCGCCTCTTTTGAAGTGGATAATTTGAATTATTTCAACAAATATGTTAACAAACTAAGTTTTAATAAACAATGTAATTAAATAAACTAAATAAAACTTCCACCCTTCTTGGCATATCCAGTAATAAACGAATAAATTCTTGATGCATAACTGGCTTTCTTGCCCTAAGAACCTCCAACTGGAGGTTTACCTTAGAGGGACCGCTTATTTATATTATTTGACTGGTCATTTCACCCCCAATTGCAAGAAAAGTTTAATATTAAATTAATTAGAAGTGAACAAGTCACAACAAGCTAAAAATGACTTTGGTACGTCTTCGAGACCATACACCATGAGCTGACATTGACAGTACTCCTAACAATTCAATAATTATTGTAGGAAGAATATAGTGTAAAGTTAAATAAAACATTTTGATTGCACTTAATTAGAGGTGTGCATTTTCTAATTAACATTAAATAGGCCACCACTGTGTACGTAACAGCCTGGAGTAACCACCGGAAATAAATGGAAGCAACCCCAGCTTTCGTTTGTAATTTGGCACAATCAATATTTATAGTAAATACAATTTATAGATAAAACAAGGTGATTAACAATTTTAAACACAAGTGATAAAGTTTAATAATTTAACACAACAATTCCATTATGATTCAGACTAGCGTTTAATATTTACAGAAAAGATTTATGGTGGCATATGGTTTTTCGCCATGGCAGCTAATAATTTATTAACAGTGTATATTTTAGTGTTTTGTAGAATCGTGTGTGAAAGTCGCGGGATTCAACTGGGGACGCGTATATCTTTTAACCGGACATACACATTATCCTTGTTCTTGGAATGGAGGCCAGCACAATAAGAGGCTTTACGACAGACAAATGGGCTACATGAGAAAAGGTTCATTTGACAAAACATAAATTCCAACATCATTTTTTTTATCTTTCATATAAATATGTAACAGGGCCGAAAAAAAATATAAATAAATATCCAGCACCCAAAGACGGGCACAGAATGTAAAATAGATGTGTAATTAAATTCTATATTGGCCCACCATTGGGGAATTACTTTTATATCTCTTCAATCGCAAGATAAAAAAAGCGGTTTTAAATTTAAATGTTTTACAATTCAAATTTCTCATATACGTTTAATAAAAATTCCGCAATTGCAAAATGTTTACGTTACGTTACAACGTAGGGCAGATTCTTTTAATATTTTAACATAAATGTAATTGAACATAATGCGCCATCCAAATATGTACGTAGGCAGCAAAAATATGTAACACACGTAGCAGCACGCTTTTTATACACGCATCGGAACGTAACCGTCGACTTTTTTAAAATCTTAAACAAATAACAGACAATTTACTAAACTACCCGTGCCCGCACGACTTTCATTTCACAACGTAAGTATGAAATTATAGGGAACATTTTTAGCCCTTTAGAATGGAGATAGAATAAGGACTTTTAACATTCATGACTTGTCTAAACGGCCTTTTGTGAAAGTATCCAATTCAGCATATGTTGACGCTTTTTAACTTTCTGTATGCAACTTTCGTGCCGGCTAAATCCCTAATACCATTTAAATTTCAAAATCCCTTACTCTTACAGCTGGCATTTGATCATCTAGCCTAGATGGCCGGCTCTTATCTTGTACAAACATTTCGATTCGATTGATTGATTGATTCCAATTCGCTTCAAATACTTCTTTTGGTCTTCTTTTTACATTATCATCGTGATACTTCCATATTTATAAGTCAAATTTTTGATAACTCGAAGAAATTGGTTGGCAATGGCGTCCAGGGTAATTTTTTTAAAATTCAAATAATATTTGTCCTGGTTATTATGTTCAACCACTAATATTCGTTAAAATGTATATTGAAAATTAACTTCTCTTTAAATATTTGACAATTACATAGTTAAACAATAAAAAATATAAAGAGTGTAATTTTACTGATAATTATTTGTTTTGGGATGGCACAAAAAGTAAAGTAACTTATGCTATTTAAAGTTTTACTACTACAAATAATTTGTAATTATTGTACTTTCTGCCAATACTGTATCTGGCTTATGCCCGAACGGCATTCTGTGTTAGCAACAATTCTAAGACCAATTATCGATGAATTAGAATAATGCCGGAAACTCCTATAATTTCCTTTATGGTGTTTACATGATTACAACACCCTTAATTCTAAATGGAAATACATTTTACTAAGGGGTTTTCTGTAAGACATTTAACTGGAACAAATCAAGTAATAATTACACATAATTTTCACCCTTGACGCCACTGCTAACCAATTTGCTTTGAGTTGTCGAAGTCCATCTGTATTTTAAAAATTCACTAATTTCAGCACCCAACTTTAATCTAATTTAACTCGAGTAAATGGTCGTTTCGAATTGATTTAGGGCAGTCATAAACTTATTAAAATGTTGACAGGGCAACACATGCATTTAAGTGTGTGTGTGTCTTTCAGCGAGGCCTGTTTAATATTTATATTATAATAGTAAATCCAAGACTAAAGCCTTTAAAATAACGCTTTTGGTTGTATATTTTGAGTCACCATAAATCGGGGAGCGGAGTCAGTGGCACAGGTGCGAGTTTTATACACATATAATACACTTTATGTGAGGATTTAGGTTTTGTTTTACTGCGAATATCAAGGTTGTAACGGTGTTATTAGATAACCTTTTCGCATTTTCAGCTAAATCCACTCATCCGTTCATTGCTGGCAAGCACCTATTCAAGCACTATCCAGATACTTCGTGTCAAAACCAAACACCCCAAAAAACTAATTCGCCTCGAATTTATTATCCCCGCTTTAATTGGCCTTCGTTCCAGTCTTAATTTTACAAGAAGATCCACGGGAATTGTACAAAAAACCTTTCAAATTAATATCACTAATTATTTAATGTACACGCCCAATTAACGTCTTCTTTATCACTTTCGTTATGTTAAATAATCAAAAAATCCAAACACAAGCATAATTAAAAGCCATTTATTACCTAAAAAGACTTCTTTTACCAAACTCACACGCCAGCCTGACATTTAAAATCAGTTGGGAATTTTATCCCGGCCATATATAACACCCCTGTTATTTATTTCAACTCATAGGGGATAAAAACGAGCCTGTTTACGCATTACGTGTGTAATTACAACATTCCCCAAGAAGAAGTACCCAATGAACGCCTTGGATCCGCCCAGTAGTACCTGCGACCCTTCATTTTTCGTTAGGTACTTATTGGCCCAGCTGACGCTTGCGCACCCCACCTACTTAGCCCAACGGGGTATGTTATTCGATTTAAATTTATTTCAGGGGCGTGCACGTCTGTTCTTCTATTTCCCCGTTTCCTGTGTGTCATTATTGGAATAATTGATATTCTAATCCAGCCAAATAGCACACTGTTAAGTCAGAATGGGTAAAATTCAATTTATACTTTCTGAATACAAATAATTCTATCACTTTCTCATAGTATTGTTCCGATGTATTACATAGAGATAGTAAATCGCAACTAAGGCCCTTTATTTCTCAGCCGTTTCGCATTCGGGCCACGTAGGGACATTTCATTATGCCAGACTATGGATGGTAATATCAATATTTTTTAAATAGTGTGAATTATGGTGAAAGTTTGTGTAACTGTTGAAATTAATCGAATAAATTTGATTAAGATTAATAATAACGTGGCGGAGTCAGAAAGTTGACACACTGACAAATCTGAACTGCTAACCTGAATTTTTCGACTTGATTCACAGACTGTTACAGACTAAAAATATACATCGTATGCTCTGAGCTCTTTAAACTGTATCAATTAATCACGACGATATGAATGAGTTTTCGGGCCTCTAATTGTAGTTTTTTCTCTCCTATTGTTTTTTCTTGAAGGTCACAATTATTAATTGTAATTAATTAAATAAATTAAAATCTATGTTTTTTGAAAAATTTGTACATTAATAATGCTATTATTACATATTAAAATAATTAAAATATTATAAATTTTGTATATATATATATATATATATATATATATATATATATATATATATATATATATATAAAATGAGTAAAATGTTAATTATTAATATATGAATATTAATAATTAAATAAAAGGTAATTAAAATAATTTGAATATCTTTAAGATTTTAAATAATCTAAAATTTCTTTTGTTAAATTGATAAAATTATCAATAAATTATGCATTATATAAAATAATTGTTTGTGTTAAATTTTAATTAATCTTTTATATTAATTAAATTTTAAAAATATAATAAAAAATATTAAGAAATTTATACTTTAAGAAAGGAAATTTGTTAATATTTTACTAATATAAAATTAATAATAAAAATTAAGAAAATAAGTAAGTAATAATTGAATATTATTAGAATTAACACTATATAAATTTATTATTATTATTATTATAAAAATATTAAATATTAATGCTTAACATAAATTCGATAATTAATTAATTATTATGATTATTATGAATTTTAGTTGGAATTATTTAACTTAACACATAACATAATCTTTTAATATTTATTTTATTAATTTTATATTAATTGAACGTGAAAAATAAATTCTAAAAGAATTTAAGACGTCAATATAATTATTACAATTTGACTCAGAGAGAAAATTTGTAAAATTATTTAAATATTAAATAAAAATTATTTAAAACATTTTTTTCATTTAATTGTTTTCACTAAATAAAATTAACAATAAATATAAATAATAATTGATATTATTATATATTAAATTATTTAATTAATTAAAATAATTTTAATAAAGAGTAAAAAATTTCAATCGATAGATTATTTATTTTGTAAAGTACTTTCTTATGTTATTATTTAATTAATTATTAAGGTTTAGAACTGTAGATATCAACATATGAATAGAAGATCATTTTTAATCTTATCTAATTATATTTTAATTGTTATAAAAGTTAATTAAATAACGTAATTATTGGACTAAAACACTGTTAATAACTTTAAATGTCTATTTACTTAAAATCAATTACATGATTGTCTGTGTTATGAAAGAATATCCTCATTACGTATGAAAATCAGCATAATAGGTTAAGCTTAGAATCAAAATGAAATTTTTACCATATGCAACACATTATAAAACATGCACATTTGTTTGGGGCTTTGCGGCCGACCGATTCAGATAATCACGTGTGAACTTTAATAAATTTTAATCGTGCACGGTAAATCAAAAAGGGAATAAATCAGTTTGGAAAAGATTAGCGAAGCCCAACAAATTTGAATATATTTTTCATCAATTATCTAAATGCAGGTAAATATACGGTAGCGAGGCCCGGCTTAAAATACATATGGAAATACAGTCGGAATCCATTATTCTTTCCTCGGGAACATCGACGTTCTCGGTTCGCACAGCTTTCCATTTTTTTTTTTTTTTGTCCTTTCTGCCTAACAGGAACAAAAAGGAAATAATATTGCAATCATATCTACGCGAAATTTGAATTTTAATGTTGCTTCATCATCAGCCACTTAGTCCGACTGAACGAACGAGAGACTCCCAACCCAACAAAAATCCACGATATCGATGTGTAAGAGAATATATAATGTGTAAAACGGTGACAAAAATAATAACACCAGCCGTGGCCAACGTTTTGTAGTGGGAATGACTTAAGTCGTACTGCGCACGACTCTCCCATTCGTTGGCCACTAAGTAAGTACCCTACCACCACATTTCAACACGCCCACATCCCATTCGTGAGTGGGCAGGCGAAAGCTTTAAAATAATTTCGTTAAGCAAAACCAACCAGTACACGACCGTACGATCCTGTAAAGGGATTTACTTCCCCCTTGCATCCAGACGAAGGCACAGTTGTTTAATATTTCGTAGGCAAAAGTGGTATTTCACGTTGCTGAATGAATGTTTATATATTCCGGAGACGAGTGTAGCCGACATGAAGCACCGAACTTGAATGCGCCCGGATTTTATCACAAAACATAATTTATAATATTATAGTTAACGTTCACGCTCTATTATTTTATATTACGCCAAGGTTAATCTTGGAAACAAAGCAACGGATGAAAATCAAGAGTGGCTCTCGTTTATGTGGACTAATTTTGTGTGGGTGGTTTTACGAGTCGTGGATTGAGATCAGCGGATTTTGGCGGCTGTCATAAAAATTCTAATTAATATAGTTTTACTTAATATATATAAATGGTTTGGTTTTATTATATATACGGAGCAATAATATTTCTTTTATTTCGGTCTTTGTTTCGGGAATGTGGGATAGAATAACCGTTACGGAGAGCTCGCAAATAACCAAGAAATTGGGTCAAACCTTCATTGAAAGCTTCTATTATATAAGTAACAATTTTATGCACTATTACTTAAAATGCACGCCTTTACGGTAATGGATGTAACTTACAATTAGGTGTTGTATTGTGTGTCATAAAACACACAAGAAAATCAATAATGTATAAAGGCAAATATTGCTCTTATTAATAATAATAATAATAACCATTTGTTTGCCAAGCATTACAATACTTGGATGAAATATAAAATTCAAATAAAGTAGCAGCAAATTATGTAAAACTAATTAAATAAAAAGAAATTATAAACATATGATTACATTAGCACACAATTTTCTCACAGAAATTGAATTGACAGAACAGAAAATCTTGAAATCTTTACTAAACAATAGTTTATTACAATTAATGGACAATGTTAAATCATTAATGAATAAAAGGAAAAAAAGAGGCCCATTATTAGATCTTTGTGGCACCCCAAAGGTTGCCAAGTAGAATTTCGACTTAAATCAACTGTAGTTGATATATTGTTCTCTACTAAGGTAAAAAGAAAGTACTTAATTAGCGAAATTCTTACAACCAATAAAGTTTAATTTGTTGAGAATTATAGAGTGGTTCAATGCTTTGAGGAAATCTGTATAAATAACATTGACTTGACCTTTGTCCATTTCGATGGACACATAATCAGTAACTGTTGTTAAGTTAGTTAATGTTGAACGATGATGAATGAATCCGTGTTGGTTGGGAGACAAATAATATTGCACTTGATGATACAATTACGTGTGGACTCCTATTTCAAATATGTTTGAGTCACTGGATAGGATGGAAATTGGTCTGTAATTCTGAATGTTATTCGAGCTTCCTTGTTTTAAATTAGGGCAAATTCGAGCAATCTTCTTTACTATACATCGGACTTTAAAATCAAATTAAATATGGTCTTTAAAGGTTCCAGTATGTTCACATGTATAATGATTTGATTCTACGAGTACAAGATTAACTATAATATAGTTGTGCTGATGAAAATAATTGTGCATGGTGTAATTAAAAACAGTGGATTTGATTCTACGACTAAAATATTCCAGAAGGAGAAGGAAGGAATCAAAATTTGCTTCTTGTGACATCCCAGAACATGCAAAGTAAAATTTAGTCCATTGTAGCTGATATATTGTACAAAATATCTGTATAAATGACGTTGACTCGGCCAATTTTATATGAAAGAAAGTAGTTTTAAGGTATCAAGATTGTTAAAGTAATGACAACGTCTTTAAATGAATATAAGAGACTTATATGCAGTACTAGATATCTCCATAATGTCTAAGATACGAAGTAGAATTTAGTCCATTGTATCTGATATATTGTACAAAGTAGTTATATAATGTAATTATTAAAAAAGGAAGTCTAATTTATTGAGAATTATAGGTGTGATCGTCAATTCTCTCGAATGTTTTAGAGAAATTTATATAAATGACTAAGAGAGAAGTTTCAGGGTATCAAAATTGTTAGTCATGACAATTTCTTTAAATGAATCTAAGAGACTTATATACAGAACTATGTTAGATACCTCTATAATGTCTATTATCTTTGATAATATAGTTATGCTGAAGAAGTGAATTGTTGTATATGGTCTAATTAAAAGTAAGGGATTTGATTCTACGAGTGAAAAATTAACTACTAGAAGGAGAAGGAAGGGACTAGCATTTGATTCTTGTGGCACCCGAGAAGATATATATGTAGAATTTAGTACAAAGTACTTAAATAATATAATTATTAAAAAAATATATGTTTAATTTATTGAGAATTATAGAGTGTCGATTGTTTTAGAGAAATCTGTATAAATGACATCGACTTGATTACCTTTATCCATGCTCTTAAAAGCATGATCAGTCATAATTGTATAATTGAAAGACATCGTGAATATGTATATTACAATGGATTAGTGTTAATTAGTTTCATTATGGGTATTAACCAAATTTGGTCTATCACCACTTACTATTAATGAAACTCCATTTTCTGGATATTAATTTTATACAATATATATGAACTAATTACGGCCATTATACGGTGTAATCAATATTAGTAACTTAATTTATTTCGCAAACATTACGTCAATCCCCGCGGACAATGTGGCATCAAACTAAACGTTACAAAATGTTAACAAACCACTAAATTAACAAAAACGTTCATTAAACGTCTATACATATTAAAGGCGAAGGTGATGTGAATCCGAATGTTGAAAATTTATAGTATTGCATTAAGAAATTCGGTATCTTCGCTTAGTAATTAAGTTCAGTGTGGCGGAATCCCATGAAAAGACAACGCGAACTTAATTATTTATAACTGTTGACGATTAACACGTTCCCCACGTAATCCCCATGTCACCATGTTATTTCCCAAATAAACGTTCACAACGAAAAACAACCCGTGGCTTTATTTTACAATACCTACGACTGGAAACTTAGTTTGTTTTGTTGAAAGTTTATTTCAATAAATAAAAGCTTGCGTCGACGGCAAACGAACCATTTGACGACTTTAATTTTGAGTGTTGGACCTTTTTAATTTATATTCAAGGGTAACTCGTAAGTTTCCGTTTCAATAATTCCTGAGAGCTGTTGACTTAATAATCCCCTTTGTAAATAATCAACAGCTTTAAATTAGTTAATAATGAATATGACAATTACATTAATTATGAAGTTTACTTAGGACAGAACTGAGGAACGATGCAATTATAAAAGTCGGAAAAATTTAATAATTTTTGTCAATGAAATACGAGCCCACTCGGCTTATAAATGTACTTTCATGTTTATTTTATTTTTTTCCCTCAAACTTTGTGGGGAAAGTAACGAAGTTACAAGGGTTACACTTCCACCGGACAGAATCTACTTATGTTGCCCACGATATGATAGCGGGACAAAAAAAAAAAAAAAAGAAAAAAATAACCACACGGTGGGAATTTTTATTAAACGCCAAGCTCAAAAGTAGCATGCGATTAATTGATTCGGAGATAATGAAAATCCAAATGTAATAAAAATGGGCCCCGTCAAATAAACCTGAACAGTTCACAATGAATGATGTAAACTGATTGTTCCTTTAATTTTTTCCTCCTTTCACTTCCCTATTTTATTAAATTCGACGACGTTCATTCTCGCCTAATAAAACGTTTCGACTCTCCTTTCGGCCGGTTATTTTGAATAATAAAAGAACGTAAAAACAATGAAATAAATTAAGAGGTTATAAGGAATTTTATGTCCTGACTGAAGGATTTATTATTACGGATAAGGAAATTTTATAACCATTTAACGGTATTTGAAAATATAATTTTTTTGTTGGCAATAAAGCAATGAGACAAGCTCTTTATTATATATTGTGCGAGTCTAATAAAACGACGAAATTGAACGACTCTTTTATAAGCCAAAATAAGTCTTTTGAAGTAGATATTTTGATTTGTTTTTAAAATCAAAATACCGGTAACAAATATGTTATCAAAATGAGTTGTTAATAAACAATAATCTTCTTCATAAATTAAACAAAATTGCAACAGCTTCCATCCTCCTTGGCGTATTCAAAATTAGTGAGCGAATCATTTATTAATCCATAGATCACCATTTTTCTCTAAGAGTATCAACAAGCTCCTTCAAATTTTGAGGCTGGAGGTTTCGAGTGTAAATTTGTCTTCTAAGGGATGTGATGATGATTTTGCAACGCCAAATTTTTGACCCTTGAATTTTTTTCAAATATTAATAAATACCTAACTAAACCCACTAACAATTATATTGTTGTTATTAAATATACTGTATAATTGACAATGATATGGATATTTAAACGTTCACTTTTCTTCTTCTCTTGTTCTTATAATAAATAATAAAGTAATAAAACTAACACCACCAAATTCTTTGATAATAAAATAAGTTAAAAGCTTCCACCCTCCTTGGCGTATTCAAAATTAGTGAAAAGTTGCTTCTATTAAATACATAAAAAGTAAAATATTAGTAATTAAAATAAAACACAGTGAAAATATTTTTAATGTAGGAAATTCAAATCATCCACTTCAAGAGACAAGTGTGTTTGCTGTTGGCAATTTTTTAAATAAATTATTAACGTCAGCAAATTAAAATCAATATTATATACATATGTGTAAAAGGCCATCATCAAAGCTTTTATGAATAGTTTATGCCCGAGTTGAAGGGGTTAATCATAGAGTTTCTGCGAACTTGTGTCATCTGTTTATTTAAAGCTTAAAATAACAAATATTAAGTTGTGTAGGTACAAAGGTAAAAATGTTATAATGACACAGAGATAGAGGAGGAGATGAGACGTTGACCTTGTACTCCAGATTCCCTTCTACTACGAAATTCTGATTGCTTAGATTTTGCTTTCGAATATCACACACCCTTGAATGCGAGAGACACCTTTATTATGCTACAGGGTATATTTTTATGATATTAACTTTTTCTTGTAAACTTGATACTTGAGTGTTACGTGCTTTTATATACTCACTTTATTGAAAGCAAGCAGTTTTATGAAAAATTTATAACACTTGTCTCCGTGTAAATTTCTGCATGAATTAAATTTTTGATGAGATGGACACAAGTTGTACGAGTATTAGACAATAGCATCAACAAGTGAACAATTATCAATAAATAGTTGTAAGTTTGGAATCCAATTAGACAAGGGGGCATTATTTGAAGGGGACGTGTACATTCAGTAGGATCAACCTATATCAAACTAATGCCATAAAGACAATAAGCGAATAAGAACGACCAGGATTGGAACATTAAACTATAAACTATTTAGGCCTGTGATATCTTCCCAAACTGCTATCATTTCATAATTTATTTACCAGACAATGAAATTACATACTGCCTATCGCTAAATACTCTTAGTTTATCCCTTTAATCACAGTTTCAATTTATACTAAGCAGTATTGCTAAAGTACTTTACGTGGCGTCGCGTTCCAGACTTTACTGCTACAAAGGGATTCGCTTACATGGATTAACCCATTGTTTTCTTTTATTTCGTGTGGCCCAGTTCCCTTTCTCGTTTTGCGTTTTTTTTTTTTTAAAAAAAAAAGCAAACCACCGGTGCAGACTCATCATATTTATCGCGTGGCAATTAAAATAAACGTTCCGCCATCATCGAACATCAGAACGACGGATGTAATGAAATTCCCCGGCGAGTGAGACCGACTAAGGGACGCGTCCGGATCAATTCAATCCACGATAATTATTACATTTTTGTTTTCATTACATGGCGTAAAATGCTAAGCAAAAACCCACACGTTGGCTTAAATTTTTAGACTCCATTTGTCGGCGCACTTTGGGATTGGAACTAGACAAAATTCGAACACTTTTTTTTGTTTGTTAAACGTTAGGGTAAAACCCCCTATTAGACTAATTATCCATAAATATTAATTAGGTGTTCAACAACTTATTTCATTTGTTACTGGGGTGCGTTGAAGTAGTAACTTTCTGAGTATGTCAGTGAGGGAAGCTGTTTAAATCCTCAGGCTTTAGTTTTGAGATTAAATTTGTGAATTAATTATTAGGCTATAAGGAGTTTAGACTGTGGAACTTATAACTTCAGGTATGTTACTGTCTTTATACTAAGTGGCATTTAATGACATTGTAATTATGTTTCAAATAATATTCGGCATTTTACTACTTTTGGGTGTTTTATTTACTTAAGTTATAAGACTAATCGGAATTATCAAAAACCATCTGATCCATTAGTCTTTTGCTAAGAAGACAAAAACATATATCAACGTAAATGAAGAAAAATAATTTAAGAATGACAATCCAGAAAACATTTGATGACAATTCTGATTATTATTTAGCTGTATCAGTAATACTTCTACTAAACGAGATTGTTAATAAATATATTTGTTATTTTTTGATGTGATTATCATCATTATATCATCAGTAGTTATTATTATTATTTTTATATTTCGTTATACGTTTCTAATCTAATATATTTTTCTTTAATTTTCCCAAAGAAGATTACTTAAGGCCTCAACAAAAATGAAGAAAATGAATTTAAGAGTGAATAGCATAAAAATATTCTGATTACAATACAAATTATTATTCAGTTATAAAATATAATAAATTTATTATTTTTCGAAATATTTCGCTAATTAATAATATGTTTTATAATTTGTTATAAAATTGGCTTTGTTATTTAGTCATTTTGTAACTTTATTTACATATTCATTCATTAAATTAAGAATAATTTAAAATTAATAGTTTAATGTTTATTTTTTATTAAATTTTGCTACAGAAGCTTATTTAATGTACAATCGATTAACACAAATTAAGATAAGAAAATCAAAAATCATATTTCAAACAAAAATTCTGATGATAATATAAATCAATATTCAATTATATCAATAATACTGCTAATAAACAAAATATAATGAATATATTTCTTTTTTTATGGGATTATAATTATTCACTGCCATTCATTATCATTAATATTTTATTGTATTTTTAGCATTATTATTTAGATGTTTATTAATTAAATTAATTTATTTATTCATTCATTTGCTTAATATTATTAAAAGACTAAATAAATAACCTAATTTTCTCAAAAAAAAAAAAAACTTATTTAGTGTACCATAATGGTATATATCAACTTAAATGAAGAAAATGAATTTAAGAATGATGAGTACAAAAATTCTATTAACGATACAAGTTATTATCAATGACACTCTAAATAAAAAACATGTAAATATATTTATTATATTTTTATATATTCTTATAAATTGTAGTTATTTTCTTATTTTTAATTTTATTTATTAATTTATTTATTCATTAATTTGCTTAAGAATATTAAAAGATTCATAATCATTTTTTTTTTTAATTTTTCCAAAGAAGTTTACCTTATCTAGAATCAACATTAGTGAAGATAATGAATTTAAAAATGACATTTTATTTGAAAATTTTGATTATACAGATTAAAACTTAACAAAATCAGTAGAATATAAAATATATAATTATCTATTAATATCCCCTAATTATTATAATTTTTATCCGATTATTTACTTATTCTTTAATGTAACATCTATTAACAAAAATGAATATAAATGAATAAACTTACAAATAACAGGTCAAACCAGAATTCTGCTGACAATGTTATCAATATTCGGTTGTAACAGCAACACTGCAAATAAACAAAATATAATAAATAAATTTATGTGATTTTCCCTAGTTATTTATTTATTATTTATTTAAATTTTCATTCATTCATCTATTTATTTGCTTAATAATATCCCAACATTTATTTTTTTTAATTATCGCCCACAATGAAAGCTTCCTGTTCCATTGTGCATTGACTTAACTGAGTGTACTACATACAAAAGAAGCAAGAAGCAATTACATCCAATGTGTTCAGTTGTACACTGTTGAACTAAGCAGTTTTGTTCTTCGACTGCAACCTTTTAACACAACCAAATTTATAAAACGATAACATTATCTCGGAAGCCGTAAAAGAGTGTGCAATGCGGAAACGGCGGCCGAGTTAGTAAAAACCTTTAAGGACTGATTCAATAAAAATCCGAATAAAACCATGTATTAAAATAAATGGAGAGACAATCATGCGAAATAAAAGATTTCCATTGATAAAGACAAATCACTCCGGCAAAGCTTTATGGCCCTCAAGGAAACTCCGGGTAAGAAAAAAAAAACGGTGTCAAAGCAATTTTGCGTAAATTTTTAAATCCCTGTGATCTCGATGAAATTAGACACTATCGCTCATATATAGAGCAACTATATTAATGTCAATTATGAGTTTAGTTAGGTATTTATTAATATTTGAAAAATTTTCAAAGGTCAAAAGTAGAGTAACTACAAAATAAAACAACCTTACGTACATTTAACCTTCTTTTTTTAGTATTTAGTAACATTAGTCTTGAGTTTTCTACAACTTTTGGGAACTCCTTCCTGTGTATTCGTCCTGTTAAAATTGGAAATCATCCTCGAAATGATCGATTTGTTTAAATTTAAATTGACTTCAATTTTACTCTGCTTTTCCCCATTCCGGAACTATTCTACAATTTGTTGTTTAATTGTATCGATGAATGAACACCTCTAGTCATTTTCAGCTTTGAGAAACGATGTCGGACAAAGAAATAAATTATAAAATCAACTGTATTGACTATACAGTTATATAAAAACTATGTAAAGATAGATAATTATAAAATTAATTTAAATTAAAATGAATCGTTCTAGTCGTGATAGTTCCATGTAGTTTCCGACTTTGTCAAATTCAATACATCAAATCGTCAACTAAAATGAGAGACAATGTGAGCATTGTGTGTCGATTTTGAGTGGCGTAATTGTTTTGTGATCGGTGCCATTAAGTCATTCGGATCCGTCCTGGTTTCTGTGTAGCAGTAAAGGTGAGTTAAAATGTTTAATTTGAAGGTGACGTGATCTAATTTTGTAGTAAAGAACGTTTTTGTGTCCCGATGGAACAGAACAAGTCGGTGCGGGTAACCGCTCTTCAGTTTGGTCGTCGAGCGTAGTAAAACTAATTAAAACAGCCTTCTACATATCTTTTCCAACTTAAGAAAATGGTTTCAAGATATAATTAATGAATACATCTTTTGTTATTTATTGTGCACCGACGAATTTCACAACACCGAAGGGAGGGTTTTGTTACGGCACGGCGTTCAAATTTATGAAAACGATACAAAAATAAATAATTGCCGTTGCGTCATCCACTAAATTTTCATTTTCAAGTGCACACTGAACACTGTTTTACTATTTATATGCAGTAGTGGTTTATCAATTATTGGGCTTGAATGAGGGACATCAATCCTTATTTGCCTAATTGTCAACATTAGTAATTAATCACGCGCTATTTTGGCTTACGTTACTCCATTTCAATGATCACTTCATCCCAAAGAATGACATTGGATGCCGTTTTAATCGAGTTTCCGTAAATCTTTGTTGCACACAGACTCATTATTGAGACCGTCTGAAAATTTATAACCGATACTAAGGGGTTAAAAATCCCATTACGTCTAATTCGAAAGATGCCCATAACAACATAATGCCGCAATTAAACAGAAAATCAATTATACGTCCCTAATAACAACAATCACAGCCGAAGCCTTAAATTTAAATCGTTCCCGCTGAATTATTTCGTCCGTGGCTTATGTTCTGTGTGTACAGACACAGGTATTATTAGATTAGTTAGCTAAACAAAATGAAAGCTAACTTAATTCTAATCTAATCCATAGCCAACAGCAAAACAAACAAAGATGTCAATCGGTGTATGGTGTGGAATTTTAATTAAGCATCGGCTCGAGGTTTGTCACGATAATTAGGTCTAGTTTTCACCGAAGAATAAAACTCGTATTAATTAACCACACTGAGTAAAACATGCAAAATTTTAAATCAATCTTCTGCATTTCTCGGTTCAGGTTTCAAATCCTATTAATTATTTAGTTATTTTGATTATATATTTAGTCATTCATTAATTTGCTTAATTATATTAAAATGCACTCGAACTTCAATAATTCGAAGTAAATTGGTTTGCTCCAGGGTGAAAATTATCGAAGTTCTTCTGTGCATCTAATGTAAGGTAAATTGTAAATAATATTAACATAAATTAACAAAATTAATGTAAAAATGGCCGTACAAACAAAAATTTGGATGACAACACAAATTATTTTTTAATTTTTTAAAAAAATCTTACTTTATGGACCTTTTTTTAACATCAGTTAAGAAAATTAATCTAGAAATGACATGACAAACAAAAATTTTGGAGACCATACAAATAATTATCAATTGTATCAGTAATATCACAAATAAACAAAATATAATAAATATATTATGATTATTCATAATAATTCACTAGTTATTATCATTATTATTCATATTTTGTAAATATTTTTTATTTAATTATTTAGTTATTTATAAAATAAATTTATATATTTACTCATTTTTTAATTTGTTTAATGTTATGAAATATCTAATACAAGAAAATATAACATTTATTTTTTAATTTTTCCAGAAAATCTTACTTAATTGACTTTTTGTAAACATTAATTATCAGAATTAGCTTTTAAATTGCAGTACGAACAAAAATTCTGATAACAACACAGATTAATAATCAATTATATCAATAATACTATAAATAAACAAAATATAATAAATACATTTATTATTTTTTTAGTTATTTATTAATTTTTGATGTGATTATAATTATTGACTATTTATTATTATTATTATTATTACTATTACAATTTCTGCCTAATTAATTAATTTTATTGATTTATTAATTTGCTATTAAATATCAAATACGTAATACTTATTTTATTGAGTTTACTTTATGAAACATTTATTAAGATAAATTAAGAAGATTAATTTAAAAGTGGCAATACAAACAAAAATTCTAATGACAATATGGTATAATAAGCAATTGAGTCAGTACTACTGCAAATAAACAAAATATAATAAATATCTTTTATATTGTTTTATGTGATTATAATCATTCACTATTTGTCTTTATTAGTGTTATAATTTAAATCCATTAGCTTGTTATTCATTGTTCATTCATTTGCTTAATATTAAATGTATAATATACCTAATAGTACATTATATACATAAGATTACTTTATGTGACAGAATAACCGTAGAAAATTTAATGAATGAAAAATAAAACTCATATTAATTACCCAGACTGAAAAGAACGTTCATAAATTTAAATCGATCATGTGTATTTCGCAGTTCAATTTTCATGTCACACTATTAGATTTTTTAACGCCCATATTAAAATTAAATCACCAAGTTCTGGTATATATTAAAAAAAAAAAAAAAAAACAGGGTTGATTAAATTTTAAATGGGCCCTGAAAATGGCCGGAACGAGCCATTGACTGAAAGTGGCGGTTCAATATTTCAGATTTAAAATTAAAAACAACTCGAGAAGTGAACTTCGAGAAGTTTTCGTTAATTAAAAATTAACTCTTGCGTGTCCCTAATCGGTTAACTAGTCATTTGCGAAATTGAATCGGTGCATCAGCGTATCGGCCGTCAACGATCACAAAAATAAAAAATCCTTGTAGCCATTATGAAATTGCCATATCAATACTTGGCTTGTGTGTATGTTACGTGCGAGTAAAAGCGTATACGGATGAACAGAAGCGGCGGGGTCATAGATTAAAAACTTTTATGGGGTTATTTTAGGCATAAAATTCGGAAATCGACCAGAAAGTTTGTTTGAAAATCCTAAACACTATTTCAGCTGGCCGTCACTGTTTATTTTTATTTCGGTTTTTCGGCACAGGACCGGGCTTCGGCTTCGGGCCCCGAAAATCAATAATTGCATCCACACACTTCTATCTGCGATAACATTTTCAGCTTTTTAATTCAACGATGGCTCATTTTTGACAACATTTTAACAACATAAATTATATTTTCTGCCAATACTTTATATAATTTATGTAATTAAATATATCTGTATATAAAGGGAGGTTCGAAATGTTAACCCAAAAGCTTATTTTTTTCCTGGCACCCCACATTAATGTAACAATTAGTTGAACAATCGTATTTAAATATACCGCAGAGTGTATTTAATTGAATTTGAAAAATTCCACCGTCCAAACGAGATGAAATTAAGGATGCGATTGTAAAGAGGACTGCAACAAATTTCCAGGGAAAATTAAGTGGTAACGTCTTTGGGGGGACCCAGCGACAGAAGAACAATTAAAAACATATAAAAAAGAAAATGAGCTGGAAAAGGATATTTAACTCATTGTGGATCCGACTGGAAGGAATGCTAAAAATTTCTGACAATCTTACATTACAACCAACCAATTTATCTTCGGCCGGAAAATTGAAAATTTCTCCCGTCTAGGAACTGCAGCTCAATGCCGCTTAAAGACTCAATTAGTCCGCACACATAAATATTAATTTGAAATGCAAACGAAATAAATGTTGTTTGTGTTTTTAACGGGAAGGAAATGTTTAACATTTTTTTTCCACGTGATATTAATCTATGATATGTAGATGTGATCTAATAAAGTAACAACTTTGGCGCAATAACTGTATTTATGCTAAATTTTATTGCTTTCATAGTCCGCAATCTAAATTATTCAAGGTTTAATCTTCCTCCACAATATAAAAGACTAATATTTTTAATTTATCACCTATGTGCGAAGAGTATTAGATATATGCACATGGCACTGCTCCAATTTTATATAATTTTTTTTTTTTATTCTGGAACAACAGTTCTTGTGTCTTCGCATATTTTGCAGGTTTCCAATTTGTTGCGTTTCTTATGTTATTGAACACTTAGCTTTTTGTGTTAAGTCTGGAAAACTTACACCACATTTATGTCATAAATTTTTTACCGTGTCAAATATTTCGCCAGTAAAATCGGCATTAAACTGATTTTATTTTCATTGTATTGTTAATTATTAAAATTAAATTAAGCATCAACTACTGAGTTCCAAGAAATTAAGACACCATGCCAATAATAATTGATTATTATTAATAGTGTCTGAAAATAGGAAAAATAAACGTATATACTCTTTGTATATTTATTTAAAAATAAAATATAAATAAAAATTAACAAAATTCTATGTTTATAAAAAATAAAAATTTGAATTTAATATGGGGTATTTCCACCTCTTCTATGAATGACAGCCTCACATCTTCTGTTCACACTCAAAACCTGGATTAAAGTTAGGATGGTCCCTTAAACGTCTCCCAAGAATGTCCCAGATATTTTCTATTGGGTTAAGATCTGGCCTGATCCTATAGAAGGAGAATATTTGTAAAAAATTTAGAACTGTACGAGGGTGGTGTATTAATTTCTTGAAACAGTGTACAGTATATTAAATTCAGTTTCTTAAAATAGAATAATGAATTTAACTCCCTTCTTTATTGCATGGATTTGCTAAGGTATTACATGTAAAATTTATTAGCAACCTCAGACTAATTAATCCCAAATCGTATCGTGTTACAGCATTGCCTTTTAAAATAAGTTAAAGCCGACGTTACAGCAATTTAAAATTTGAACAATCCGACATAAATCATTGGCGAGCGTTATTTTATATCGAACTATTTCCTGTGTTTTATCTGCGAGTGTGTTTTGCAGCACATGGAACAAAGGGTAAAGTAAATGAATTTAATGAACCTGCATTAAACCCCTTTGAATAAACAGGAAATTGCAAAAATTAAGTGAATCCGACAGCTCTTTGTTTTCAGCGGCGTATAATTTTTTCATGTTAGATCAACATTTCGACAATACATGTTGACTGCTTAAAGAGTGGAAAATAGAAATGTCAATATGCGGAAACAAGTTTTCAACACACAAACCAGCACCCGCCCACGCCCCTTGAAATTTATTATACTACTTTTATTTAAGTTTCTCAGTAAATTTCTCTACATTTAATCTGATTTAAATGAATGGACAGGTGAAAAATGAATTTAAATTGAGATTTAAAACTAAAGTTTTAACTTCAATTTAAATTTATCTGGGCTGCTTTCACAGCCCACAGAATAATCCGAGAATTATTACTATATTTCCGTTAGATAAAATAAAATTTTTTTCAGCGGATAATATGCAACATGCAAACTTCCAAAATTAATTCCGACTATTTAGCGAACAGAATATTTAAATTCTGATAAGCATGTTTTAATTTATGTTCATCAACTCCGGATTTACGGAACGCCGGATAATAAGAATTTTGTTATGGAATTACAGCAATGAATATTAATGTCTCATATTTATTAATATATTCTCTGCAAAATATTACAGCTCTAATTAATGAATATTCTATAATGTTTTAGTGACAAAAAATTCACTATAGTCAAAGGGAAATTACTAGTAATTACAGCACAATTCCGTGACTTAACACAGATAAATATTCTTTATGTATCCTTTAATGTTTTTGTTTGTGTTAGGAAATTGGTAATAACTAAAGGACAAGTTATGTTATAAAATACTTTTTATGCCATTTTCCATTTTTTTAAGTAATAATAGGTTGAATTGGGAAGAGGTCAAAACATACGTTTTATATTGGTATTTATTTTACTGAATACAAGTTACTTTAAAGAAAGTTGAGTTATTTTATTATATTTTCCGACACCTAATATATGGAATATTAGGCCGAACGAAGAGATAGATAAAAAAATTTGTTACAAATCCGTTGTTGAGCGGAAAAATTAGACCACGTTGAATTCAACTAAACTTAGATTCCAAGATTAAAATAAAAATCTCAAAGGAAATTCAATACTGGATAAATTGAATTCGCGATATATTTATTTTATTTCGGTGCGAATATGTTGGGTGGGAATAGAATTGTAAATAAAAAACAGGAAGACTTGTTTCAGTCTATACCAAACATATATTTTGGCTCGGTGTTTTTATGCAGTAAAGATATTTTGTTTTTTAGGTGGAAAAATCCTTTTGTGGTTCACTGATACACTAAAAAAAAATACTAGTGTCAAAATTAAATTGGATTTATTATATTTTGTTCCTGCACTCTTGCATGACATGTTTTTTTTTTCTGTATAAAAAATAAAGTAAGGGATTATCATATAGTTGTCAAGTGGGCCCCGAACCCTCATCATAACTTTAAACGACATAAAATTGTGTAATACGTCATACTCAAACCGCATCCCCATTTCATTATTTCTACTTAAAAAATGCAGTGACTGTATAATTTACTTCTCCCGAACCGTCCGGTTTTTTGCTTTTTTTTTCATAAAAGTTTCATTTTGTTTATGGGAGGTCGAGTTTGCACAAGTTTCGACACGAGTTCATGCTGTGGTCACGGACAATAATGGAATAAGATCGATTAAACCCTGTTCACATAACTTCTCAGTCTTGTACGAACACTTGAAATCCTTAAATCAAAACAGCTATTGCAAATATTTACCCTACCATTTTGGAAATTCGTGAACATGGGCCCGGTAATCTGTGGGTGGTTCAGTGCCAAATATTAAAATCCCCCCTACGGTCCCTTTAATTGGGAACTTGTAAATAGTTGGCATTATTAGTTTACCGGGGTTGGGACCAGTGTGGTGCAAGGTGCATTATTGGATCTATTGTTAACAGGCACCGTGACGTTCATCAATTCGCCGGCAATCGGAGTTAGCGACTGAAGTTTTCTCCACTTCAGTTTCCTTACGTCTAATAAAAACACCGCTCTACTCGACCGTTTAATTAAAAGAAAAAAAAACGATGTGTTACCCTGCCAGACACACTATCGTTTAATGCGAAATAAATAACCTTTGTGAATGGGTATTTCTAATAAGTCGGTTGTCCATTATCTTTAAGATTATGAATCATTTTTAGTTAATGTAATATTTGAAGGAGGATAATGGTAATAATTGGTGTCCAACAAAATTACATTAAAGTTCAATTAAACAATCGTATTTTCATACGAAAAAGAATCATATTTTTATTCAGGCAGAAATTGAATTAAAAGGAAACTTCATAAAATTTCAATTAAAGAATAGTATTTTGACAAAAAAAAATAGTGAATCATTTAAAATAAACTCATGTATGAAGAGAATCACATTTTTATTTTAGGAATTCTAGCCGAAATTTGAATTTAAAAAAATTACAACAAAACTCAATTAATGACAACTAAAAATTTAATGAACCATTTAAAATTAGCTCATGTACACATTTCCAGATTTAAACTAATATTTATATGAAAAGAATCACATTTTTATTCAAGATTCCTAATAGAAATTTGATTTAAAATAAACTTAAAAAATTGTATTTTGACAATAAAAAAAAATAGTGGACCATCTGAAATAAATACATGTATATATTTTAGATATTGTTTGTATTAATTAGTAGACTAGTAGAAAACAGTAATAGATTTAGAATTAGAAAGTTTTAGAGAGAATATTGAATTAGCTATCGGAGTATCTGTGAAACTGTTAATAAACGATTTAAAGGTGATCTGTACAGTTTGAGGGATTTGAAACGAACGTTAAATTTAATTAAACACCTTAAGACTTTATTCTTTGCCTTGTTGATATTCAGTTTGATTTTAAACTAATTAATTCTGTGTCTGTTGAGCCTAAAGAACATTAATTCATTACCACAGCTATTGTTTGATGTGCAAATAATATTCACAATGAATCATTAGTTCACTATTTCTATTGTGATAACGTATAATTAAACCTGTCACGTGTAATTGATATTAATGAATTATTCAAAATTCATACAGATTAGTGATATCCGATTAATTAAATTTGTAGTTTTTAATTTGTTTATGTTTTACGTCTTTTTTTCGGTAGTTACCAGCGTTTCTTTTTATACGATCCATTTTATAAGTATACTGAGCAATAAAATTTTAATTTACAACAACTAAAGCGAATAAACTTTTGGTTTTTAATTCTTCAACGAACAAGTTTTTTTTTTCAGTTTTTAGCTGATATATTGAATGCAGCAAAATCCATAAACCGAATTGAAATGCTATATATTCATACAGTTGTAAAGTTTGTTGTTTGTTCCAATTATGAAGTGCTAGAATATTGTATATCATAATTTACATTTTTATTTTTATATCCGTAATTTATTGCACAATATTTATTCCTATATTTATTATTATTTGAATTGAAACGGTCCGGTTTACCATAGTCACTTGTAATTATGTTTTCGTAAATTTATAGTCGGAAATACTGGCTACAAAATATTTAAATTGCATGTATTAAATATTTATATTAAAGTGAAGCTCATTTTTTTCATAGATTTAATGAATATGTACATATTTAATTTAATTATTCTTTAAATTTAAATAATAGTGTTGTTTATGAATAAAGTTTGGTGACCTTTAAATAAATTTATTAAATTTGTGGCCCTAGTTTAACCGAAAGTTCATCTACACCTGTGTCCTCTAAAAATTATTTCAGAGCCTAATGTGTTAATTTTAATAATAATGAGCTTCCTAGAGTGTGTCACTGAAGCTAATTGCTCTACTAATCTGTTTAACTATTGGTTAACCCACCAACATCAATTAAATTGTAATTATACCGAAACTTTGTACACAATTTATCTACTTTGTAATAGACATGTAGCCCCCAAAAGTAAATTTGAATATTAATAAATTTAAATTTATTTAAAATAATATGCACGTTGCCTATTATAAACAATGGTTAACATTTGGTATTCTGATAGTTAGAGGAGGGAGGAATCTGCAATCAATAAAGATTAAATTCCCCGTATAATAGAAACTATTATCTACCGTAATATTAGATGAAAGATATTCCGTCATTAAATAAATATTTCATCGAGAAAACCCTAAAATAACCTTTCGCAACCCCAGCATCCGAAACTACCCCAAAGAGCAAGGGACCGACTAGGACACTACATAAGTTTACTAGGACCGCAATGTTTTATCAACCTTTTCAATCTTCTCAACAAAACCTCGGTAAACTCCTACTTGCACTACCGACATGGTCTTTAACTAAATTAAATATCCGGACTACGGCCCGACCACAACATACAGATTATTTCTGAGTCAACATTTCGGCTAAATTGTTTACTCTCCTTATAAACTCCATAACACTAGTGTTAGTCCAATCTAATTGTAGCTAGGCATAATAAGCTTTACTACATTCAGGTTCATTATTTTGTGAAAGTTATCGGTCAGAGAATGAGTCCCTGCGGAACGAATGCACAATTAACAAATTTATGACTTTCTAATTATATTGTACGACCAATAAAATAATTACTAAATTTAGCCACGTTGGCCATAATAAATTCCTGTCGTACAAATACAATAAACAAGTTTGCTTGAATTTCAATGTTTGTAAAATTATACAAATAATTTCGTTACATCATGCAAGCAGATAATGAAAATAGATTTTATTAATAAAATTAACTAATCAATACATTTGTTATTTATATGAGCAATTATATGCGAATTTCGCAGGATTTAATAGAATAAACATATTTTAACCCACCTCAATTTAACACAGCAGGGTACTACAAAAAGCTCTCTTAGCAATTTAAACTTTCAACCACACTGCTTTTTCAATGTTTACGTCCTAGGCTGAAAATTGAATTAATGCCACCTGGAAACAACGAAAAGGAATTAATTAAACAACGTATTTTTCCTATTTTAGTAATATAAATGGTCAAGCATAGTTCCCCCATCGATTATGGCGTAAAAATGTTCCGCAGAAAAAAACAAGCGTTTAATTAAGACAAAAGTTTTGTCTCCAGTGAATGATTTGAATAAATACCTGATTTTAAACCTGACTATTTAAAATAAACTCATACATGTTTTGAGATATAAACTATTATTTGTATAAACATATATCACATTTTTATCTACGATTTTTGGTATGAATTTAAATTAAAATGAAATTATATCAAAGTTCAATTAAAGAATAGTATGACAAGAAAAAATTTAGTGAACCATTTAAAATAAACTCAGGTCCATATCTTCAGATTTAAACTATTAAATGTAGGAAAAAATTTTATCTATGAGTGATGGTAAAAGGTATGGAATGTTCATTTACTTGTTATAAATATTATTTAAAGCTAATCCTAATTTGTTGCAAATCTGAACAAATATTATTTAATCACATGTTTTTACATTCTTTAATAAAAAATCAATTTGGTTTGGAAAAAAGTATTAAATTAATATTCATAAAAAATTAACAGTAACTCAAATATTTCAATATTTTGTACCGGCCTCTGCAATTGTACTGAGAACAGTATAAAAATTTATGCACATTCGCCATTTTATACACTTTGAGGCGCATTCACCATTTTTATAATTTCAGGCGCATCCACCATTTGTACGACAAAATTGTATGCGTCTTTTAAGAACTGTTTTTTTCGCATGCGACAGTTTACTACTTCCTAAAAGTGCATAAGAGGATTTAAATCGGGAGGCTGAGACGGCCATTTATGCACAGTTAAATTTTTCAATAGAAACCACCCTTGTTGAAATATTCAACAAAATGGCATCTCTTCCTCTGAAAATGGAAACATGGTGTTTTCCATTATGTTAACACCATTACAACAAATATTAAAAATCTCAGGGAATAAAAATCTAATTTTTAAAACTATTCCAAGAATCTTTCCACCACTATAAATAACATATATATTAGATTAGCTATGAGAGTATCTGCGAAACTGTTAATAAACTATTCAAGGGTAAGCTGTTCAGTTTAAAACGAACGTTAAATTTAATTAAGCACCTTAAAACTTTATTCTTTGCCTTGTGCAAATACAATAAACAAGTTTGCTTAAATTTCAATGTTTGCAAAGTTATGTAAATAATTCCATTACATCGGGCCATTAATCAAGTTCAAATGAAATCGAAGCGCAGATAATGAAAATGGATTTTATTAATAAAATTAACTAATCAATACATTTGTTATTTATATGACAATTTATGTATGAGTTTCACAAAATTTACCAGAATAACCACATTTGAAAACACACCTATTTAGCATAGCAAGGTACTACTTGTCACTTATGTTAGGAAGTTAAATTTTTAATCTGTATGTCTTAGGCTGAAAAATGACTTATTGCCACCTGAAAACTACGAAAATGAACTAATTAAATAACGCAATTTTCCAATTTCAGTAAATATAAATTGTCGAACATAGTTCCCATCGACCTCGGCAGAATAATTTTCCGCAGAAGAAAAAACCAAGCGTTTAATTAAGACAAAAGTTGGTGTGTCTCGAGTGAACGATTTGAACAAATACCTGATTGTGTTCGGGAATAGATTGAAGACAACTTAAATTGTTTCAGCATCGCTAATTTATTTTCCTTTTGGGTTCAAAGCCGTTTTAGGCGACAGCCGTATTAATTGACTTAATTTGTTATTAACCTTTCCACCATATTTTATCCTAGTTTAAAGGCAACGCTCTACAATAATATCAAATTTAGTATTTGATCAATTGCGGCAATTAATTACGTCCTATTATAAACAGCAAATACGTTGCCTCGTCCAAGGATCATTATCGAGGCTAAAGTACTGCCGAAAAATGTGCGTGAATGATCAAAAAATTATTAAAATTCTTCTACAAGTCGACCTCGGATTATTGATAACTCGAAACAAATTGATTGGCAATGGTGTTCAGGGTGAAAATTATGTGTAACATTTATTTAATAACTCGAACTTCGATTACTCGAATATCTTGATAATTCTGACTAAGTATTTGTTACAGCCTTCGATAAATCAAATTTCTCTTGTCTCAGATGAACTCCTCAGATAACATGAGTTTAATATAGACCTTCCAGACACACGTCTAAGTTAGTTAAAGAATGGTTAGCTTCTCAAGGAGTACTTGTAATGTCTTGACCAGCATAAAGCCCAGACATCAACCCAGTTGAAAACCTTTGGAATGAAATTGATGACCATTCAAAAAGACAATCAATTTGAATGAACTCTACGAAATATTCAAAATCAATGGAAAGAAATATAGAATCATTAATTTTGAATTCAATGAAAAAGAGGTGTTTAGAAGTAATTAATAATAATGAATTTGCTTCTAGATACTAAATAAAGGAAGGACAAATGTACGTAAGGATGTTTTATTTTATAGTGTCCCCACTTTTGTCCCTTGAATTATTTTCAAATATTAATAACTAACTAATAAAGAATTATATGGACAATAAATATGGATATTTATACGTATATTTTCGTCAAACACAAATACTTACTAATACATAATAATAATGTTTTTTTATTACATACAATATTTTATAGGTTCAAAATATTATTTTCGATATTTAGCATACTTTAACAGTATCTTTTGTAATAATCTAACTTAAAGAATTCTTACATGATAAATACACAATTATGTATTATATGTATTTTATTTAATTAAGTCTTGATAACTCGAATTTTTTATGAGAAATCCTGGTCCGAGTTATCGAAGTTCGACTGTATTAGCGGTATCGATGTTATTTAAATTGGCCCATGCAATATTTTACTGAGTGCATGGCAACCAAATCATAAACAACAAAAATTGATTGGTCAGCGTCCTATATTTCATTGTCAGGAGTGTCAAAATATTTAAATTAACTCATTATTAATAATTGATGTTTTTAGCCGAAAAAAATGGAATAACAAGTATTTTTTATATCTACTATTCTTTAATATAATTGACATCTGCTAGAGCCATGCCACGCACCATTTATTTCCTTGTCAACCCATCACAACGACTTAATTTTTCACGTTAAATCTAGAAAAGTTCCTCGACAAGTTAACTCGGCCGTTTCACTCGCATTAAATGGTGAAAGAACGAGTTCTGCATGGCCAAACAACACAAAGATCTAACGCAAACTCCACCTAATTGCCAACAAATTATACATATCATTACATTGTCACAACAAAGGATTAAGTTACGCCTTTGTAACGGCCAACCCTTCTAACTGCGGTTATAATGGATTAAATTAAAACTGTAAATTATACATATTTATTTAATTATATATGGGATCCATCGTATTTTACAAATATCGGTCCGGCGGGATCAAACTAATGATTATTACAGAACCGTGTTTTAGAATAACTTGTTTTATATAACTATTATAACAGAGACACAGACAGGCATAGGCACAGGCACAGGCACAGGCACAGACACAGACACATCAACAACAATATGCAAATCATGTAACGAATAACAGTGGCTACATTGTAAATTGAAATTTAACCCTGGCAGGGAGAAAAACAATAATTTAACTGCACATTTCAGATTTACGCTGAAAGTAGCACACTTCACAGCAGATACATCAGCATAAAAGGTTCGAATTAGCTGGCGCACAATATCGAGTGTACGTATATTTTTCATCTTAAAATTAACGTTAAATAATTAGTACGTGTGGTGCTTGTACGTTAATTAAAATTTCGTCGTCATGTGTAAATGATTGCACGTAAAATAAATGAAGGCAAACACATAAAGTAAAACATTTTAGTGAGTTCGTATCTTGTGTAAATAACGGCTTACGTATTTAAATTTAAGTGATAATTATGCGGCAATATACGTATATATTGTATACTTATTGTGCAGAACTCAGTGACCCATTTTCCCCGTCTCGCACAACGCCGAAACCGAAACACGATGCAACCGGCACACAACAATATCGAATTAGTAAATTTTTAATTCACTTCCCCGTCCTAACGTGTAAATTGAGGCAATATTGACACAACATTATAAGAAACAGGAAATTTAGCTCCTCCGTTCTCCCTTCGTCCTCGAGCATATCTCATCCTGCTCCACAGGAAGGTATTTCCATGCTAATATGCCCAGATTGGTACATAATTGGTCGTTTGTTGAGAAACAGTAAGCCCCCGCTACTTCGCCGTACATTCTATTCACCTTTATTTAAACCCGACGAGAGGGATGCGACATCCGACATTTAAGAATGGCGCCGCCACATGAAGGGCCGTAAACATCAACCCCCGCCATAGCCTTACAATAAATTAGGTCCGGCCGTTTTTATTATTGAGATTTCGAGTCGGGCCGTTCGAGGTGGATAATTAAAATCTCTTTCAGTAACTGACTATGTAAAGCAGTGTGAAGAAATGCTGAATTATTTCATCATAATTAGGCATTAATGCATTTCCCGGCTGCATAAGCTTTGGAGAATGTGAAATTAGATCAAGCAGTGTTCCCTCTTAAATGCAACTTTGACATTAATGGTTCAAGTTTAATTGTGAATAAGAGCTGGCTGACTCCAGTCTTGATCATAACGTTCCGAAGATAGCGAACCAGCGAAACGATAAAGACCCTAACGAACTATTTTATTCAACACTATAAATTAAAATTTATCGTCAAATAATTATTTGATAATTTCCACGACGACGCGTCGTTACCGAATTTATGTGGCGCACAATTTTACGCTGATTTACTATTTTGAATTAGAATAAACAAAGGGACAAACGCGGTTTTAATCAGCGATCTACAGTCAATCCCTACTACAAACTGTTTATGTGTACAACAGTCCATAAATGACGATTTCAAATGTAATTGACCTAATGTGCAAATAAATGATGTTATAGGATCCATCAATATTTGTAAACGTTTCGGATTGACTTTAACATAAAAATCCTTCTGTTTAATAACCAACTGCGATTGCATTACACAACTACGCCACTAAATTTTCAAATTAATTATAAACTTATCTGTTCGCCGCATTTCACATCAAATCCGTGACAGTGGAACATCAAAATCTACAACCATCATAAAGTCGACTCATACATCTAAATCACGCTTTATACAACTGTTTTAAATTAACAAAAGAAACGTTTGTCAGTTTGTGGTACAGTTTATTCGTTCATGTGTGGTAGTTTCATTTTTGGCGGATGCGCTCAAGATTCATGTGACTGTGGCGCACTCTAGAACTCAAACTCAATTTCCATATACAACCAACCATCTTTACATTATTACATACCTGTTTTCATTCAGCTGAATTATTTTTAATATTAAGTTTTTAGCAATTAAGTATGTTTTGTTTATTATTAATGTTGATGTTATAAATTAGTAACTTCACTCGAATAACTGTCTAGATATTTGTGTCATTTATCATTCCAAACATCAAATACGTGTTAATGGAACAACCAAATCTAAAACCACAACAAAGTATACTCATAAAATCTAAACCACACTTTATATTACCATTTAAAATTAATAAAAACTTAAGAAATAATAATAAACAATGTAAACCAATCTAAAAAACAGATGTCACTGGTGTAGTTTATTTGTTCAAGGTTGAATGTGATATGTCATTTTCGGCGCATGCGCAACGTAATTCATGTGACTGTGGCGCACTCTAGAAGATAGTAGCTGTCTGCTTCAGTAGGCAACCCTCTTTACCTGATTATATATTTTTATGCAATTCATTTATATTCATTATTAAGTTATTGTAATTAAAATATTTGTTGTTTATTATAAATATTGATATATTAATCTGAATAAATTAAACCGAAAGTAGTTCCAGTGTATAAATGTTTAAATGTCACTTGTCATTCTGCGTTCCCAACCTATTAAATATTATTAAAATGTATTATATTAAAATTTAAAATTCCCGGTAATTACATGACACAAGTGTGACACAAGTTGTCCATTAAACATCCCCAAGTAACAAGCCCTTGACACCATAATGTCATTTCCACGTAAGTAAAACTTAAATTGCTTGTTTCAACAAATCTATTCGACAGTTTAATTAGTAGTGTTTTTAAAAACAACACCGCAACAACGGAAAGATGAGTTCGACGAGTGGGTGGCACACGTCTCCATCGGTATCTTTGTGATGATCCTCGTCTTAATTTTCTTCAACTGTCTCTACCTCCTATTCGGAAAGAACGATCTGGAGAACAACGAGGATGAGTTCGGCGACTTGGACAACGTTCCAATTAGGCGTCCGAGACGCCCCAATCAACGTCACCGTCCCGGGTAAGTTCTGATGAATAACCTAACCAAATAATTGCTCAAATGTTGACGTTTTAGTGTTGGACGTCGTAACTGAGAAAAGGGAAGGTTTTGCCGAATTTGCGTCCGTGGAATGTTCGTTTGTTTGTTCCGTTTCTTGCATTGATTTGAAATTCTGGGTTGCGAAAGGAGTTGTTAATATTTTTGTTTGAATAAATCATTTTGGGTTCTTTAATTGTTGGTTTTATTTTATACTTAATGTTCTTTGTGAATTTTAATTTACAGTAAGATTAAATAAACCAGTTCGAGGTTTTACTGTAAGGTGAATCAACCTCACAGATATCCGAATAACCAAGGCCAGATTATTCCTGCAAAAATTTAATATTATCAATGAAGTTTGACGGGGAAGATGAACAACCTAAGTAAGTTCCTTATTAATTGATTACTTGCATAAACCTAATTTTCTAATGTATTGCAGGTGAGGCTACACTTAATCAGATCATTTACGAACATCAGTCAATAATAACATACTATATTGTGTTAATGCTGCTGAGATTTTTCTTCCCTTTGATTTTCTGTCACATTCACAAATACTGTCGTATAAAAAAAAATCAATAAGTAATAAATTAATGGACTTATCTTAATGTATTTTTTGTGTTTTAGGTGAATTTTGAAAGTGAACAATCAAACTAAGCTTCCAATTAATTAATTAGTTGCAAATAATGAATAATTTATAAATATTAGTGAATGATAACATGTAGATGTTCTTCTTCTTTGCTAATCATTAACGAAATGGACATCATGTGACATAAATGAAGAATTTTAATTTTCTATCAAATCTACCCTTATTATTGGATAAATAACTGAATAACGAATAAATCAATAGACTGTTCTTAATGTATTGTTTTGTGTTGTTGGTGAATCTTGGGAGTTAACAACCTAAGTAAGCCAATTGTAGGTTCGATACATCGTACATTTTTGTTATTATTATAAATATTATTATCGATTTTAGAAATTGAATAAAGAATACATCAATATATTCCGTATAACACAATCTGTTTGATGTGTTTAATACATTCTGGAAGTTGGAGGCTGATATAATTATAGTACGTAAGAAACAAAATTGGAGATGTCTATGATTAATGACAGCAATAAGCTGCTAGATAAAAAACAACTAATTTTACAGCGACTGCTTAATTTATGTGGGTATGTCATCTCTAATATAAAAATTATCTAAGGAGTAATAAACCGCGTCACCTGTTAGTTTTTAATCTCCCCAAAACGAATTAGGAATAATTCCGTGGATGCGGGGACTGTTTTAAATCCATATCAGAGCGAGTGACTGATTAAGGACGTAAAATAGGGTGTGCCACCAGTAATAATATTCAGTAAGTTACGTAATTTAAACGGCAGCTGATTTTATAATTGTTATTTTGCGAGTCGGACCGCATTTCATTAGACAGAGGGATGGGTTTACGGCTGTGGTTGTGTCTAGATCCGTGCCTCTGCTGGAATTGCACTAAGACATCCGACCTGATTAACTCTATAGACCATTATCACACATTAAACTGTACAATCTCGGTCCATCTATCAACATAAATTTTGTTTTATCCTATTTATTCATCGGCGCTCAATTTCAATTAGAACGGCCAGGAAATTGAAAGACTGATGTGGTGGTTTATAATAATTATTAAGGGGTATTTTTAATTAAGCTGAGCGCGATGGTGAATTAAGTAATTAATTTTTTTTACCAATCAAATTTCGTTTTTAATGTAGAAGCAATTTTTCAACCCCTTTATACCGCACGATATAAAAATATAGAGGAGCGGTGACCAAATATGTGTAGTAGAACGTTTTAAGATTTATTTTGCAGTTTATGCACATGCGTAAAACTATTCGTCTAATGGTGGCTCCCTCTAAAAGACAATAGCCTACTGTTCAAAACTAAAATTTTTAGACAACCCAGCTTACAACGTTACGTACTTATATTCATTTTTATTAATAATTTATTAGGCACAATTACATTATCTACCATCTTTGTAAAAACAATAATATGGACACTATTTTAAATTCCCATTTGTTTCTAAATGGATATATTCAAGATCAATTAATTACTACTTTTCTTGAACAAATATTCAATGTTTATGTGATACTCGTATAGAACAAAAGTGTTTTGTTTATAATAATTATTAAGGGGTATTTTTAATTAAACTGAGGACGATGGTGAATTAAGTAATTAATTTTTTTCAACAATCAAATTCCGTTTTTAATATGGGAGCAATTTTTCATCCGCTTTTTATTGCACAATATAAAAATAAAGAAGTTGCAATAATAGAACGGTGACCAAATATGTGTAGTGGAACGCTTTAAGACAATTTTTCTTTCCACTACAGTTTTATAGATTTTATCTTTATATATTTGAAAGAGGATGTGTTGGTGTAGTAAGCATCTCAAACGGGAAGATTGAAATAAAATGAAATATTGAATAAATATAAAGCTTCAAAAAGTTTGGTGTTAGTTCTTAATTGTCTACTTAAGTGGATAAAAGTGTCATTAAAAATTTTCCTTGGTGTTAACTTTGTATTAAATTAGAAGTTAATGAAGGATGTGAACTAACACCTCCCTCCATGCAGGCTCAACACCCTTATGCAGTGCCGTCTTTAATTAACAGTAAAGATTCCATAATTTTAGAATACACTTAAGTATGAGGAGAGAGATTAAATGTTTTTGTAGTGGCCGCAAGTATATGATATAAAATGAAGTTGGAGGGCACAGCGTGGAGGAATATGTGTTGGCTGGCATTATTTCTTATCAATTCGCCAATAAAACCATTTCCTACTTGTCCGCAGATTTTTTATTGGCGTTTTTGTAATGCGCCTTTCTGGTCCTAAAAGTGATGGCGCGTAGGGGAAGGCTTCGTTGAGTCCGTGAGTCCGGGGGATTGTGAGAGAGTGTGTGTACCGCCACAGCCACCGCCACGGCTCATCGCAATTCCACATTTGGGCGTCTCCCTTTTCCTTATCATTCTTCTCCTTGACTTCTCCCAACGATAAGACATTCACGCCTAATGCCAACTCTATTCTTGTCCTAGACACTATATTCATACGTAGGGATCCTTTTGTTGGGAGGAACTTTAGCTGGAACCCGGTTTGGATATTTAACACTGAATGCGCATCATTGAGTGCAGTCCATTCAACACATTCGTGTTCAACAATTGATTTGCTCAACAAAGTCGCTAAACCGTATTCTGTACTAATCGATTGATACTCTAAAATAACATTATAAACTGGCGGCTACAAAAAACATTTTAAATACACACTATATCACAAAGAGTTCCAGTGAAGCCAAAAGTATCGGAATTGAATATTCCAACGGAATTTGCTTTAAAGGATTAATTGTTGGCGCAATTAAACTGAATCGTTGCCTTAATTATACAGTCTGCATTTAACAGCAAAAACTTTTATATGCAATTACGTGCAACTAGAAAAATTACAACGGTAAATTATTTCCGCGATTGTGTCGTTAAAATTATAACCGATGTTTTATAAATCTTTTGTCGCGTAAAAGGGGCTGCATTAAATTCGGACACGTCTGACACAAATAGCGCAAGGTAAAAACTTTGAGCTGATATTTAAAGCCCGGTATGAATTACGTTTTAATGAGCTTCCCCCGAAATTAAATGTGTGTGTATTTGAATGAAAATTAAATAAATTTCATTTCCACCTGCGGATTAATCCCTTCGAATAATTTTATGGTTGTGTAGTTGCTTGAAAACGCCCGGGGAGAATCTTTAAGCAAATTACATTATTCGTTATAGCATCTCTGGTTTCAAAGGAATATTTATTTTGTAGTTTATGTACAAATTTCATTATTTGCGCATGCGTAAAACAATTCGTCTAATGGTGGCGCCCTCTGATTATATTATTCGTTATAGCATCTCTAGTTTCAAAGAAATATTTATTTTGTAGTTTATACACAAATTTTATTAATCGCGCATGCGTAAAGCTATACGTCTAATGGTGGCGCCCTCTGAAAGACAGTAGCACACTGCTGAAAATTAACATTTCTAGGCAACCATGCTTACAATGTTGTATATATATATATCCATATTACAATTAAAATGTTTTCAGTTTATTACTAACAATTTAAATTGTAAAATAATAAATTAACTGATATAAATTAAGTTGGCAGTAGTTCATCACACACATTAGATCAGCTGTTTTCAATAGTGATTTAGGTTAATAATTATATATTATTAATTAAATTATGTTTAGATATAAAAATCTGCTCTAATTTTTCTAATCTTTGACATCGTCAGTATTTTGAATTCCAACTGGTTTTTAATGGATATATTTAAAATCAGTTAATTATTATTTTGCTGAGCAAAATGTAAAAGACAGTAGCTTACTGAACATTTTAGGCAACCAGGCATACAATATTAAATACCGACTTTTATAAAACTTTATTTATTTTTATCAATACATTGTTATTAAAATGTTTTCAGTTAATAACTAATATTGGTAATAATAATCAAACAGTAATTTTTTTTTTTCAGTTGGTTTTTCAATGGTTATGACCTAGGTCTGTATGTTTATTCTTATGTTGTGCCCTTATAGACAATTGTTTGAAACATTCCCATACGTGAGACTGTTTTATGTATTTTATATTTACGTCACTTGATCCTTAACTTGAGATGTATAAATGTGTTTTGTGTTGAAACCGCTTTTATTAAGTTTAATTAAAGAATACAGCATACGTGGTTGTTGAGAACAAAACTTAACACATTTTTATAAAGGGGCTGTTTAGTATTCTTGCGATTTCCATTCAGGGTTAGCTCCATGGTTTCTTTAGAAGTCACTTTAATAAAGGTGCCTTTAGGTGTTTATGCGACTTTCGTCATTCTTTACATTCCGCTACGAAATTTCTTTCATTACTTCTTTAAGATGTGCCGTAATATTACTAATTACTTTTTCGCTACTTAAAACGGTTTTTAGCGTCCGGTTTCAAAGACTTTTTTAAATCTGCGCGTCTGCTGTTTGATTTTTTACTTTTTTTTAGTAATGTTATATAGTATAATGTTACTTGTGCCTGGATACAGATACAAATCAAAGTATAATCTTATTTAAGTAAAGAAAGGAACGTTGGTGGAGTCATTGCGTATCCAGTGGCTGAACGGTACCACGTTGACAGGTTCAGATAACGTAAAAGGTCCTATTGATATAAGATATAAGTTTATTCCAATAAAACAAAGATCAAGTGGAAGATATAAAATGCCCCGACGTATAGACATATCAAGCCAAGCGTATAAAAGTCAAAAATGTATACTTTTTACACAACAGTTTAGTCAAGCGATTTTGTGCCAGCATTTTCATCCATATTTTAAAATACAATTTACTTTGTATCACTAAAATACACTTTCGACGGGAGGAAATTTTATTTAAACAGCTTTAATACGTTACGCAAACTGTATCTGTTTACACAATGCATTTCCTTTGAATTTCCTCTATTTTAACATTAAATTATAATAATAATTAATAATGATGATTTATTTTATTACTTCCCTTGATTTTATTGGTCTTAAAAAGTTACAATTCATGTCAGGAGTCCTAATTACTTACTTAATTATTATATTTACATACAACAATATCTAACTAAGCCCACTAATAAACAATTACCAACAGTATTGGCAGGAAGTAGAGCTTTTTTAAAATTCAAATGTTTATTTGTCCTGGTTATTGTATTCAATGTATTTTAAAAATTAACTTTCCTTTACTAATTTAACAATTACATAGTTAAACAATAAAAAAAATAAAGAGATTAATTTTACTGATGATTATTTGTTTTGGGCTCGCAAAAAGTATTATGCTATTAAAAGTATTGTAAAATTCGCATTATTATGAATAACTTTCAATCACCTGGTTTCTATGGAAAAAAATCGGCAAAGAAGCTATTCATTTCTGCAAAAAATACGGTAATGAGACTACTTAATCAAAGGTATAATCTCAAGAAGACAAAATCTATTGTGAAAAATGGTGAATGCGCGTGGAAAAAAATATCAAACGATTATATTGAAAAGATTCTCAAATCAATGGAAAAAAAGTATTTAGAAGTTATTAAAATAATGGATATGCTATTAGATACTAAATAAAGGAAGGCTAAATGTGGGTAATGTTATTCGATTTTATAATTGCTCTGCCTTTGACCCTTGAATTTTTTTCAAATATTAATAAATACATAAATATCAAACATACTGCATAACTGACAATAATATGGATATTTAAACGTACACTATAATAATGGTATGCTTTCTAAAAGAATATAATGGATATTTAATGGGGTAAAAATTTGACCAGGGCGTTCCCCTTTATCCTGTAAAGAAATAATGGGTATAGAATATATATAGAAAGTTTATTTTAACCATAATTATAAACAGAGAAACATATAGTTTTGTCCATTTTTGTTTAAATTTATTTTTTTGCAGTTAATTTTTAAGGATACTGAATATGTTTCTTTGAAGTTCTAATTATTTATTGATCTCTATTACCCCAAACTATACATTAAAAAACAATGAAATCTGACTACTGGATTTAAGTGTTCTATTTTCTATGTCACTGAGTATACTTTTACCTCATTAGAGATCTTTCCAATTTATTGAGAGTCCATGTAAAATAAGCCAGTATTTTTAAACGTCCGGAAAAAAGAACTGGAAAAAGGCGTTAACAAACGTCCCAGAATGAATGTTACAAATTTCAGAAGACATCCACTGCGAAAGGCATTATATTTATTAAAATGTCGAAGCAACTTCCCTTTGGGCCACACACACAAACTTTTTTCAATTTAATGAATCAGAAAATTATCAAGAATTAGAAAAGTTGGTAAAATACGGTTTATGGTGCATTAAAGGTACGGCCATAAAAAAGGTATTATAGATATTGCATTTCGCAAAAGAGATTTTTATGCGCCTAAGATAAGTTTAGAGGAACGCAATTTGAAAGTTTAAATAAAAATTTATGTCTAAATTAGTTTCATCAAACCTTTTATGCTTTGTATGCTTGCAAGAGGCGAAAAAAAAGAGATCCGGCTTATTGTCACCGACAAAAAAATATTCATCCCTGTTTTATAACTTTGGGGAAATGTTTTAATATAAGATCGTTTTTCTGTTCGGTTATATTATAATCCGTTATCCACGTTGGGGTGGGGAGATAATACCGAGATAAACTAGCAATTTCGTTATCAGCAGATCAACCTGTTATTCACAAGCAAGCAATTAGAACATTTGTTTCTCTTAATCAGTAAATTTCGATTAATGCCCGGCACGGAAAAAATATTCGCCTTTGCATAAAACGCTGAAAGTACGGTTTCAGTCGGATTATAACAGATCCTAATTAATTTTAAATGTCTTAATCTTTATTAATTCATTTAAATTCGTTTACGTGCCGGCTGGATTATAACTTTTTTTTCAGGCCGCTCAAACCGAAACCGACCGAATGCAATTTCACTTTTATTAACCGGCTCGTATTCTCCATACAATAGTGCTAATGAAAAACTCTTTGAGTAGTTTTACATTACTGAAAAACTAAAAAATTAAATTACAAAACAATCTCGTGGAATTCATTTGGAGCGTATTGCCTGGAGAAAAGACATTTTATACGCATTCTCGTTTTGATTGTACCTAGTGTAAAACCATTTAGGGGCCTAGCAAATAAACTAGATAAAATCCAATTTGCACTGGATGGATTCAATCTACAAATTTTCCGAAATATGGGCGGTGTATTAAATTAAAACAAATTGCTTAGAGAAATGAGGTATTTTCCTTAGGTCTGCACAAATAATAAACCCTGTCTAGTCAAATTATGTGTGCTTTATTACGTTAATTTTTTTGTCGTCGACAAAAAGTAAATTAATAATAAAGTGTGGGTGGGAAAAAAAAGGGTTATTCGACGTAACGCAATTACAACTGTTTAAATAATTGATACAGCCTGTTTACTTTACAATAAACAATATTAAACAAACAGATTTAACAAAATGAAATGCACTTTATAGTTTGTGTAAATTGATGCTATGCATTAAACAAACTAATTTTAAATTTATTGACAGAAGTCTGGATCTGAAATGTTTAGCGTTACAGCTTCAACGTACTCGAAGCTCATTTAAAATCGGATCACGTTTCCAGTTTTTCGCGTATTCAATTTAACAAATGCATAAATAATATTGCCTGTTTTAATTTTTTGTGATTTTTTTACTTTTTTCATATAATTTTCAGCACACGCTAATAAACAATGGGTAGGTGGAACGATGGAGAGGCCGTCCGGAAAGTTAGTGGGGAACAAGGGTGTACTTTTATTTAATGATAATGTTAGGTTCAGTAGTTAACACATCATAGTCCAGAAGCAAAATGCGTAGGTCCGAATTACTTCGCAACGTTCGCACTCTAATGGCTGAAATGGCCATCAAGTTAAAAGCGAGATGCTGCCTAAGAAAAAAAAAGAAAGAATCAATCGCACTTTCTCCCTTAATATTCTTCTATTCGTCCGTGTTTTATAAATTTCTTAAGGTAATAAGAAGACGTCTAATTGGAATGTTTGAGGAGTAACAGTTTACTGAAAGATTTATTGACATAAACACATGGTATTTATTTAAAGTTAATTAAAATTTATTAATAAAATATTCCATACTTTTTTCCAGGCCAAATTGATATTTTATTAAAAATGGTTAATACAAAGAAAACGGAACCCCAAACCAAATACCAATATATTTCTTAATATATCGATTTGAAACCCTTTCTCCAACTGAATTTTGAGAGAGACAGTAAAAGAATCTCACTACGAAGCAAATTTGCAGAGTTATAAAGTCTCTGTCGTTCATGACGTCTCTCTCAAAATTCAGTCGGATCAAACGGTTTTCAATTGATATATTGGAAGGGGACGAATAAATTTGTGACTTCACTTATTAAGTGAAGTCAAGTTATCAATTGAGTTCATCGCTCCAAAGTACTTTTTGCCAAAATTATAGAGAATAATTAATATATGTTTGTATTATATATTATATTGTGGTATTTCTTTGACAAACCAAATCAGACTAATATGTTAAAATAATATATCCATTGTTTGACGAAATGGACAAAAGAAAAACGAATGAAATATTTAAATCCTTTTATAAAATACCTAACAAAACCAGTTGTCTTATATTTGTCTTCTCGAGGTTAAAAATTGGCAACAAACGTTTGAATTTAGCTCAGTAAATTGCGTGAAGAGTTACGAAAACAAAATTGTTATTTAAACGTTTGACGGATGTACGGGAAAAGGGTGTTTATAATGATAATTATGTTTTGCCAGTTGTTACAATAGTAACTGCCTTTAGTGTTTACTTAAAGTTTCGCCTTAACGTCTAAAATTTGTCTGACATATTACTTGATGATTAATATAGAGGAATTAGAAATTTGGATTAAGAAATTAAACTCAGACCCCTGTCATCAGGTGGTTAATATTGTTGGACCTAAATCAACCGAGTTACTTTGTACCAAAAGAACATTATGACCATTATAACACAACTCATAACTCACTGCTCGGTTTTCGCTGGTAAATTAATTTTTTACCGGCTTCGGGAGTTTATCTGCAATAAAACTATTGTGTCAACTCAATTTTTTCCGTTCCTCTTTCCACGTACTTCAGACATATTTAGTTTCACTTTGTTGTCTGCATTTTGTCCGTTTTAAAGTGGAATGTGGCATACTTTAATTTATTTAAGCCCTGAGTGAAATTGAACGTGAAGTTAGTCGGTATTTTTCAACAGGCAATCTGGAAAAGTGCAAACTTTAAATTCATTTCGGACCGGCCGCTATTTTTTCTTAACTTCATTGGAAGTGATTATAAATTAAATGTAAAAATAATACTCGGAGAGTAAAAAAAACTTTTTAAAGTACTAAAATGTGTAATAATTTTCGTTACTTAAAACTTAGTCGTTTTTATTGTGGCATTAATTTCATTATTTGATTTTTAATAATCACCCTTTCAAAAAGTTGGAGAAAGTTCTGAATACAAAATTTACAAGAACTTACCCATTACCCATTACAACTCGACAAACAAATATAAACAATACTTCATGTTTCGCCTTGTTTAAGTAATAAGTTTTCTTAATTTAACAGATTATAACTTTGGAAGTTGATTAAATAAAGGGGCCAGGGTTCGTGATACTGCTGTCAAATGAATATTTTGTCATCTTGGTTTTAATTAAATTTTAATATTTTTGGAATTCGTCCACTATCACATATTATTAAATTAAACATTCACGGTCCAACATAAATATTCAGGGAACCAGTTTAGGATGGTTGGTTGGAACATTAATCTACATTCAGTAAAAGAGCCACAAAAGAATTGAGTTGCAGGAAAAAATATAATACTTCATTGTGTTCGTACAATCCATCTTTTATACTATAGATTACACTAAAATGGATATCCATCAATACCTCTTATGGATATTCTTAATGTGTTTTTCCTGTACCGTTCGAACGCGTTTACTTGAACTTATCAAAGTTCTCACACAAATATTATTCACGTATATTGATCATTTCAACTGTTTATGGAATATCAATATTTATGACCAACTAAGTATTTTCTTAATTATAACGTCAGTATAAAAATACAGAATTTGTCTAAAGAAAAAATGGCCTATTAAGAACTGTATGTTTAAAATCATATCTGTAGGATGATATATAATTTTATAATCGGTTTTTTACTCAAATTAAAAGACAATTTTATGAGTGAAGCCATTTTATATGTAAGTGGCACCTAATTAGTGTAACTATCTGATACTTTCAATTATGATTACTGTTTATGGATATAATTACAATATATAATATATATTGTATAGTTTTTTACTTAACCTACTAATATATTATTTTATTTATAACTTCACATTACAAAAAATCCATTTCTTAATGTTTCAGTACAAAAAAAGAATGTTTTTTACTCAAATTAAGACAATTTTATGAGTAAAGCCATTTTATGTGTAAGTTTCATCAAACAAATGTACCTAACAGATACTTTCATTACGATTACAGATAAAATTATTTTCTTGTATAGTTTTTTACTTAAACAATTGACAAAATTGACTATTACAAACTTCATGTGCAAAAATTGTTTCTATAGAATTATATATAATTTTAAAATAGATTTGTGATAGAATAGTGTTACTAATATATTATTTTAATTATAAAATAACTAACAATTGTTACTAATATATTATTTTATTTATAACTTCATTTTACAAAAAATCCATTTTTTAATATTTAAATACAAAAAAAATTACCTACTAAGAACAGAATGTGGAAAATCATATCTACAGAATGATATAATTTGTATTTTACTCAAATTAAGACAAAATTTTATGAGTGAAGCCTTTCATATGATTACTGTTTATAGATAAACTTATTTTCTTGTATAGTTTTTTAATTAAACAATTGCCTATTGTACAAGTGTTAATGATATATTATTATTTTAATTATAACTTTATAAAAATCCTTTTTTTAATTCTTCAGTATAAAAACAAAGATCTTATCTAATGAAAAAATGACCTACTAAGAACTCTAAAATTTTATGAGTGAAGCCATTTTATGTGTTTGTCATTGATAAGTGTACCTAACTGATACTTTCAATTATGATTACTGTTTATAGAACAAATATTTTCTTGTAATGTTTTGTTACCTCAATCCTATGTGTAAATAACATTTAATAAATGTAATAAGTACATACTTTTATTCATACTTGCCACTTATGGAGAAGTTATTTTTTCGTTACCATGTTCTGGTATTTAGACAGTAGAGAAAATATCCCATGAGAATCTCCATATGTAAAATGGATACTTTTAATGTGTTCTTCGTGTACCGTTCGAACGACTTCACTTGAACTTACCAAAGTGCTCACACAAATATTATTCATGTACATTGATTTTTTTCAACTATTCCGGGAATACTATTTTTAAACAGTCCAACTATTATTGGATCGGATCGGCTAAGCCAACCAAATAGATTGAAGGACAGTATTAATGTTGAAGGAGGTCGAAAGGTTTGGAAGGCAAGCTCGACTTCTACATTTTGCTGAAAATCATTTCATCGATATTTTATAAAATTTCAAATAACTATTGACCCATAAAGAAAACTATAAACAGGATTTATTGCAAATTATTATCATTCTCGTCAATATAACATCCCGCTTGTTATTCTAAAAGCCTTTATATCTCTCATAGTTGAGAAAAGCACAGAAACTGTTGTTGGTTTTGTGCTTTTAGCATGATACATTACTTACTTAAATCATTTCCACTATTTCATAACTCCGAATGCAAATTTCTATTTTGTTGCTGGAACTCTTTCATGAAACTACAACGAAAATGTATGTCACAGGTAAACAAGAGATGTGATACGCTCCTACAATAATGGCATAAAAGAAAGAATTTTATAAATGTACGTTTTTATGTGCTAAATCTGGCAAATTGCATATAGATATTGCATCTCGAGGAAGTCTCATTTTCATTATCTCCCTATTAAATTCGTATCTCAAGCTTAATGAGCCGTGCACAAAAAGTGTGGCTGACATTTTGCGAACAAATAAAATCCCGATAGTAATATTTGAGAGAGATGTGCATGCACTGGAATGCCTCAACTTTAAAACTCGAGTGGTCCTCCGGCATTTTTCCTTTTTGACGTTCCCCACCCGACCGCAGTTTATCTTACCAAATTTATCATAATACTTAGTCACTCAAAGTCAAGAAACAATTTCATGCCTCAAGTGCCATCTAACAGGTGTAACCAACAGATACTTTTAATTATATCTCCTTTCTTATAAAAAAAATACTGTTCTTTTGATACACTGAATTTGTCTAATAGAGATAGAATAGATAGTCACCTATTGAGAACAGTTTCATAATATCGTATGTATAGAAAAAATATGACGTTCTCTCATCTCTCAAAGTAACAACACATTACAAGAAGTTAATATTACAAGAAAATAATGTTTGTATCTACTGACACTTACTCGTAAAATGGCTCGTCACAGAATTTCACAGGACACACTTATTAAATAACCGAAAGAATTGATTAAATGTCAAAATAATAATAATAAAAAAAGTTTTTCATGCCTACCTACTTATTCCCTACTTCAGTACTAGTTCTTTGTTCGAAATTTATTATAAGTTGACTTGGGGAGTTGAAAAGATTAAAAGCTTTTTCTGTTTCAATTTCACCGAGTTAATAACTCCGTACTAATTTTCAGGATTTGTGTTTCTTTAGTTATAACTTTGATTCGGAATTGCGGTCATTCTTCTCAAGTTCCCCGGTTAAGTTTAATTTTAAGCGGCCGGATTATGCTTCCCTAATGTTTATTTTGCGTCCGTTTCCAATTTATCGAAATGATAACTAATCGAAACCGAAGCGACTTAAATAAAAATGCTAAATAGTCGCTTTAACATTTCCATGACTCGGTTATGAATGGGTTTCATTACTGAAATGCTTCAAAACGGTACCAAATGTAACGTTTGTTACTTGGAACTTCCAGGGGTATTTTAATAAAACCTAATCCTAGGAAAAAACAGCTTTACATAAAACTACTTATTTCGTTTTATGCTCACTCAACCATTCCTGCAACCTCTCAGATTTTATTTCACTTTAACTGTACCTTATGCATTATATTATTCAAATTAAATTATTTCTACTCCTTGAAATTACTAAGTGTAATCTTTTTAACCGAATGTTATACACTTTAAGGGTGTGTATTTAGAACAGCACAAAAAACCTTTTAGCGGTTTGATTGATGTTGATATATTGATGTTTACATTACTCCTAAATGAGACCGAACCGATTATTTACTAATTCTGTTATGCGACCCACAATTATTTACTATTTTTTACCAAAATGTGTTTTACCTACTGAACACGTGTATGTAAATTAATATATTATTGGTAAATATTGTTTGAGGAAGTACTTTCATTTTTTACTTCTATTATTAGTAAAGGAAAATTATTTTCTATTTTCTTTGAGTGAAACGAAATATAGACTTAAATATAAATCTAAATCCAGTTTTATCTAAAGGATATCTAGTAGCTCATTTTTAAATTAGATAATTCTGTCTTTTGTTATAATGTATTAAAGAAAATTAATTTTAGAATTATATATATATATATATATATATATATATATATATATATCATAATTAAAAGTATTTGATATTTATACTTGTTAAATAGCACTTAAGGCACAACTTGCAACTTAATTTAAGTGAAACAGGTTATAAAATTGTATATTATGTGATTAAAAGTGATTTTTCGTTAAATAAATCTGTACTTTTGTAAAAAAATATTAAAGAAAAGTGGTTTTAGACTTGTACGTAATTATAGAACTAAAAATACACATATATAAAAATGTACATATTTAAAAAAAAAATTGAATAAAGTAGTAAAGAACCAGTCAATCAAATATTGTGACAAAAATATTGTAATTGAAAATAACTAAAGTGGTTTTGTTAAAGGACACTCCTATGAAAATATTACTGTACTTAACTGGTTTAAACTGTTTAAAAGTCAAAATTATGAAGTGCATTTGATTCAAATTAACAAATGAAATTGGTGTTCCTCTAAGAAATGTGCTGGAATCCGTTTTGTTTAACAAATATAATTATCAAATACTTTTAATTACAGCGAAATAAAAAAAATGAACAAAAGAAACTCTGTATATAAAAATGTATCCTTAGACTTATATATAGTTATGTAACCGATTTCACTCAAATCAAGTAAGGAATAAGCATAGTAGACACAAAACTTTTTTTTATTATTATTATTTTGACACATAATCGATTCGTTCGGTTATTTAATAAGTGTGTCGTGTGCATTAGAGCCGGCCGAAGTGGGCGAATTCTAATGAAAATTATATCGAAAAAAGGATAAACGCCGAAAATCGATACGTCCAGGAAATGGACGGTTGTGGAAGCGCCAGAAAACATTAATCACTTAAGGATTTACCGGACATTACTCACAGGAGAGTAATGAACAGAGAAATATTCTAAGCAATTTCATTGCTTTTAATTTGCACGAAATATCCGGAAATATAAAATTAGCAGTAGCACTTAAGGGCTGCCCTTCTACCCTTACGCCGTCAACTCTTGTACGTATTAATATCTATTAGCCACAAATTGAATGTCAGTTCAAGCCAGTATGGGGCTTATTACACTACTAATTAATCTAATTAATATAATTAATATTTACCCTGTTAACAAGTAACGCATAAATAATTGAACAAGAATAATTTCAATTAATTTTCGACGGTAAACATGCAAGTTTAGAATTTGCATTAGCCGAATGCATTTCCGAATATAATATTCCAATTATGTTCGAATATCAGTGAAAATTCAAATTACCTGGACGTTTAACTGAATAAACATAAAATTTCGTTGAAAATCATAGCTTCAAATATGGTACTATCTGTGGTATGTTAAAAAAAAATTAATGGAAAAATAATAGGACTTGCTTTTAAAATAATGCAATAAAACCAGTGTTAAATTTAAACTCAAACGAATCGTGCTAAAGATCAGATTAAAAGATTAAACGTATAAATGAAGTTTTCAACACTAGTGGAAATATACTTTTGTAGATACAACGGAATTGATCATATACAGCACGTTTTTCGCAGAGGCAACCAGAAAGAACTGGCCAATAAAATTACCATTTTATCTACATAAAGGAACAAAGTGCTAAATATAAATAGTAATATCAAAAGCATTCACGCAATATCAGTTTTATTAAGTAAGCCGTAAGCAATTTGTGAATTACAGTTCATTTATAGTGTAATAAATTCAAAAAGATACCTACTAACGATGGGCAATTAAATGTAAATGAGTATATTTGTTGAATTCCTAACTAGATAAATTATGATGCAGACGGAACGGTTTGATGAAAAGGTCGGGAGTTAACAGAGAACGAAAGTTTTGTACGGCGAAAGAAATAAGTGAGATTTCGGCGTCAGCAATGTTAGTAATTTATCCCTTCCTGTCACCAGGGTCAGGATGCGTTTATTGATGCGAAATATGATCCACCCAACACTTTTATAAACGTGTAATAAATTATGAAAAACTTCACACGGCCATTCAGTATAATCGCACTGGTTCGCAACGTAAAATACATATTCATCTGCCATAAACATTGCAGATTTCCTATACAGGATTGGAGGATTGGTATGGCTGCGTGTGATTTAGAAACATGTATTTAAATTACTCTATTGATTATGCTGCTCTAGAAATTAATGTTGGAACTCTGATCTCTAATCATTCCATGAATATTATATGAGGTCGAATGTATAATTATTTAATAACTCCTCTATCTTTACAAAACCACTAATTTACCGTCACTTCCATTTAAGCCAAGATTTCGTCCTTTTTGTTCCATTCGAGACATTTAACGGAAATTAATTAGTTGACAAAAATAAAAGGTGCCACAAGGGCCGTAGGCCTAAAAAAATAATTAAGAAAACCCACTTGCCAATCCGGCTGTGTATTTAATGGTTATTTTATTATTTTTAAATTTTAAAACACCCTCAGGTTATAATTTGAAGAATATTAATTAAATGCTTTAAGTAAGTAACTTTATAATGTCGGTGATACTGTTTTAGCCTCATTACGAATAAACTTATTTTGGATTCGATATTATATTAATTATGACAATTTCATTTCTAACTTACTATTTTTAATCAATCAATCAATACTTCAATTCAATAACTTAATATATTATTGATAATGTTAAATAACCTTTTTCAACAATACAAAAAATTTAATGATTTATTGATTTATTTGTTAGGGTAATTTTCAAAAGATGTATTTGGAGTACACACTTTTTCCTCTTATAATATTATGTTTACAATTTTTTAGATTAGATTAAATTATACACAAATACATAATTTTAATTTTAATGTTGAAATACTAATTTTTAATAAAACATTTCATTTGATAAAGGTAAATAATATTAATATATGTATGGTTTAATAGAGTGCTTTTTCTTCTTATATATGAATTTTAATCTCGATCTTTTAAGTTTTAGTAATATATTCTGTAATACCTTATATAATTAAAATTCAAGGTATTGTTATCATTAAGTAAGTTAAATTATAGTAAGGAATTTTAATAAAAATATATTAAAATATCAAAAATTTAACTTTTCATTCATTTAAAAAATAAAATTAATGTTTATTAATTAAATTTATAAAAAAAATTAAAATTAATAATATTAAATTTATAAAATTTAAAAAAATAAGCTTAGTAAATTAAATTAAAAGACTACTTAATACAACAAAATTATGCAATTAAATAATAAAATTTAAAAAATTAAGTCAATAATTAATGTTTACGAATTAAATTAACAAAAATTAAAATAATTAATATAAATTGAAAAAAAAAAATTATAATTAAATAAAAATATATATATAAAATTTATTGATTTAAATTAAAAAAAAATGAGTTTAAAAATTAAATTTAAGACACTAAAATAAAAATAAATTAAAATTTACAATTTATATTTATAAAAAAAAATTAAACGAAAAAATCAAATTTAAGTAACTAAATTCAAAAATTAATATTAAACAAAGAAGTTTAAAAAATTGAAATAAAAAGAAAGTTGATTATATTAAAAGGTATTAATTTAAAAGAATAAAATTTAAAAACTTAAGCTTAACAAATTAAAATTTAGCAATTAAATTAAAAAAACATTAATAAAATTGTTAATTTAAATTTAAAAATTAATATTAGCCTATTAAATTAAAAAGAGTATAATAATTTAAATTAAAAAGATATATAAGCTTAATTAAATTAAAAAATAAAATTATTAATTTAAATATATAAAATTTAATAAATTGAGTTCAAAAAATTAAAATTTAGTAATTTATGAAATTTTAAAATATAAACATAAAAAATTAAGAAAGAAAAATTAAAAATTATCATTTAAATTTACAAAATTTAAAAAATTAGACTTAAAATTAAAAAAAAAAAAATTAACAATTATTAATTTTGAAAAAACTAAAATTAACCAATTAAATGTAAAAATTATTTTAAATAATATTATTTTGAACTTATAAAATTTAAAAGTTAAGGTTAAATTTCTAAAACTGTTCAAAAAAATATTAAAATATTAATTTAATTTTACAAAATTAAGCTTAAGAGATGCAATATATAGTTTAGAATGTTGTTGCTTAATATGATTAAATTAGTCAGAATACAATTGTTTCTTGATGTTGAGTTGCAAAGTTATCAATTCGAATCGATGTGGCGTGATAACAACGCATGGGGTGTGCAAGCATTATTTTAAGGGTTGGGTTAGGTGTAATTAAATATTGTTTGTGGGACGGCGAAGCAGAAATCTGACAGTTCCGTATAATATCACAATAAAGCGTTTGCTAATAAGATCTATTGAATAAACTGGCCCCACTGACCTATCTGGGATATGAGGGTTATTCCGACCGAAGTCTATCCATTCAAATTCCCGCCCGAGGATGTTGTGTACATCCGCCCTTATCAGTTCATTTCAACATCGGATGTTCAGAAATATGTGTTCCGTATGGGAACACATCCAGCTACAATGTAACCCCCTCTATTACTTATATAGAAAATAGTTTCATAATTTACGGCCAGGCAATATCATTGTTAATTGGTTTTCTCTTCCTTTGTACATGTTTATACTAAATGTGTTTCATCAAATGGCACAAACAATGAGCAATATCGCATGCCCGAAATCCACTATAATTTATGAGGCTTAAAAGTATTCACTGGTTACCAAGCCAAATGCCCCATGTTCAATCACGTCCAGCTATTTCATCGATGTTTACAAAAATATGTATCCGCACATACACCTGCATACCGACACGTCGAATATTCCTTCCCAATTTCCATTCGTTTCAATCAAAATTAACTCGTCCGTTCAGACAGTTTCAGAACTGTGGAAGGGCATTTTTGTTTTTATCTGCATAAAGTCGTTAAGTTCATGTTCCAACGGTGCTAAGCCAAATTGATTATACATACTTCGGTAAACCGAAGGATTATGCGCCCTGTTTTTGGTCTACCTTTATCGACTGATTGTACGGAAGGCAAAATAAATTGGCTGTCATAGCGGATCTTCCATGGATGTGACAGGATGCGGGCGAATGTTGTCGTTTTCAACAGCACAAGACACCGGCTCAAAGCCGAAAACAATTAACCAGCTACTTTACAAATTACACTTGCAATTTATAAACGCAGATGATATCTTGATATGAATTACGAATTGTCTCTAACCGTTTAACCTGCACAGCGTAAATTCCCACCTAATGATATAATTATTATGGCTTCGCCAATTTATTAATTATCCTTAGCGTACAATGAATGTACGTACATTCAAATATCACTTATTATTACACGAACGATAATCAATAATAGGCACATATCCTCAATTTGCTTTCATATATTACCCAAATTGAGTTTCGAATTCCACGGGGCGAAACATTGTGTGGAATACATAACATGACAAAACAAAATAACAAAGACAAACATTTTGTCTTTGTCCCCGTCCTTGTTCCTTGTCCATCAGATGACCCGTAACTTTTTTAAACGATTTATCAAACTAACACTTGTAATAACCCACAAAAGACCTAAAGCTGTCCAGTTTAGTTCTTTATTTCGTTTGACACTTTGTCCTAACGTCGACAGATTTCATTATTCTTTCTTTAAACATATTTTATTTGTACACAGAGCCCATCTCCGATGGCTTCTACATTGAAATCCTTATCGAATGGAGGGATATCGTTAGTAAATCCCTCCTAAATCTAAGGAAAATAATACAATAAAATTCATTTGTGTCCCCGCTTTCCCGCTTTCCCGCTTTCGGCTCTATTTTTCGTAGAAAACAAATTTCAACAAACGAACGCCAGAAAACAATTTAATGGCACCGTAACTATTTTAAATTGAAGCTTACTTTAAAACAGCTCATTGAATCATCCACACTTTTTCAATTGAGTATTTCGTTAGCCAATAAAATGGCGCTGAATAGTTTAATGGCACAAAAAGATTCATCGCCTCCGAAGGTCCAATTGAGAAAATTAGATCGACACCGTTTATACAAAACGTGATTTTCCTCAATGCCTTGTAAGGATCTCTGACGAATTTACTTTTATACCTTTCGAATTGCAACGTGACCATTTCCATCACGGATTAAACACTGCAACAACCGAATTATCTATCCGTTAGGGAAAAGGCTCTGTTTGATTTAATCATCGACCGTTTTTATTTGGTATTAAAAAAGTTATATGCCCAAACCTCTTTTATGGCTTTCCACCATCCATTTTACGTATAAGCTAAACTTGTTGTTTTTATTATGATCATAACCATTTTTAGTGCGTTTCCGACAAGTTCTGGAATTCGAAATTTATTATGTCCTGGATAACCACATTAACAAAACTCTCTTGTGCATTTAGGGCCGATGAAATGGATTTCTGGAGGGCTGATGAAAAATCAAGATGTCTCATTATTAATATTTGAAATTCTCTTTACATATATATTTTCATCTAGTCGTCTAGCTTCAATTCAATTTGGTGTCATTAGTTTTTGAGGAGTTCTTGTATTACACACTTTTAGTACAATTGGTGTTTATTATATTATATAATACAGATACAGTTCAGTATTCATTTGACTATTGTTGTGTTTAAAACTCTATGCCATCACTTTATAACCAATTGTGCAATGACCAATTAGGGATTTACTGAAGAAGAAATACTGACCATTTGAAGTATTTGCCAGAGAATTCCATAATCCCATACCATAGTTTTTTGAACTTTTTTCTTCTTTCCCAGTTTGTACTTCCTCTTACATTGGAACATCATCGTTGGAACTTCTAATCTTGTTTGAACAGTTCTTAAAAGGTACATACAAATTTGTTGCATAAATGGTGGATGCGCATCAAAGTATATAAAATGGCGAATGCGCTACATTCTTGTACTATTCTCAGTAATCCCTAATTAAAATGGAGGGTAAAATGAATCGTTTTCAATACAGGGACATACTGGAAGACACGTGATTCCATTTGCTGAGGAAGAGATACCTTTTAGTTGGATATTTCAATAAGACACACGTCTAAAATTTTTAACAGTGGTTTCTTGTGGACACATTGTAGAGACTGGTATGCCCAAAAGATGCCAAGCAGTAACAGAAGTCAAAGGTTACGTCACAAAATACTGAAATGTTTGAGTAATGTTAATTTTTTATGAATATTAATTAAATATTTTATACAATTTTATTTAAAAAATGTAAAAACCTGTGAATATAATAATCATTGTGGACCAATCTTGTAGTAAATTAGATTTGTTTAGATTTGTAACAGATGAGGGAAAACATTAAGTAACAAAAAAATAAATATTCCATACTTTTTCACCACTATATATCATTAAAATTACTTCAATTTATGTTTATTTGAACGTAAATTATTAATAAAGTAATATACGAATTTTTTTATATTTTTATATTTATTTATTCATTTATTTACAGTTAATTTATAATGAATAAATTTAATCCAACTCATTATTTGTTTTAAAAATTGTACATATCAATATATTTAATATTTACTACTCTCTAATAACTCAAATTATAGATCAATAAACAATGAAATCAGACCACTGGATTTATGTATTCCATGTACTAAGTCACTTAGATCAAAATTTGAGCAAGCGATTCCCATTTGTTTTCTGCCAAAAAGATACTAAATATCGAATCAAATGTCTTTCGTTTAATTCCTTTATTTGAACCAAAATTATGAACTGAAATGTAACTTTTTTTGATAAAATATACTGTTTATAACTGAATCTAAAATTACTAATGGTTCTACAATTATAATAAATTGTTCTTTCGTATCTGTATATCCGTATCAAATAAGAGTACTTTATAATTAAATGTTTCATTTAAAGTTATAAGTGAATAAGGTGGAAGAATTAAGTTTGTGCCGGCAGTTAACCTGGCCTTATACAAATTAAATGTAAGGAAAAGTTTGTGGTGTTGACAATACTTTTCGTGGACTGTGAACTTGGTTGGTTATAATCGTCGGCATGAATTTATAAAGTGATTAGTCGAGAGATTGGGGGTAATTTAATTTTCTAAAATACTAAAACTCGTAGTTCCTGCTAAATACGACACACCACAGGGGAACTGCCGGTCCCGAATGTCAACTTCTACAGGATTTCTACTAATCAAGCCGTAGAGCCACAAGCAATATATACCTCGGCGCTATCACTACTTAAACTTTTGAATTTTAAATGATCCTTATTGGTCCCGTGGGCGTTAAGTGGCCCGTTCTTCAGCCAACTATATTCTTTAGGGATGTATTTATTAAATCAACTTATCCCAAGTTCATATCACCGCGTTCTAACGTCTACATGCCGTTGTTGTCTACAAACTGTTGTTTGTACACAACAACTTTTCAGCTACATTTTATGCAGATAAAAATATAAACAGGTCAAGATCATATCTTGACAATGCAATTTACATTTAAACACTAGAACACTAACAAAAATTGAATAAAAATAAATATCTTTTGATTAAACTTTCGCGGAATGCACAAAGAAAATGTTCCGTTCGTTTCAATACGAACTAAGGTTATTAATATTCAAATTACTGTATTTAAAAATTTAATTAAAAATCTGCCATATCTCGCTAATTTAGTTAATAAAATTGCTTCAAACTTAATGGATTTGGTTTATTAAAATGGAATTGGGTATTGAGATCAAAATCATTTGAAAGGCAGGCATTAATTAATTTAAAATTTGCTACAATTTGACCGACTACAGCAAGTAACATACCAAAAAAAGACAATGTTAAGACGAAGAACGTTTCTATGCAGCATAATTAAAGAGCTGTTATTATGTGAGCACAAAGGAAAGACAAAATTCGTATAATTAAAGGGATGAAAAAACAAAAACTTCTGCCTGAACAATAATTGTAAAATATAATTCTGTTTGAAAAATGTTTTTCACAAATATTTGTTTTAAATTAAAAATCAGCAAAGTCAACTTTTTTCCCCTGAAAGTTTTCTAAGAAGTATTACGTATGGATTAAACAAAGTAAAGCAACGTTGTTCTATGAATACTAATAGAATTATCTTAGCCTAAAGACTTGTAACTCATTAAAGACGCTAAGCTCTTTACTTAGGAAAAACCGTAATGAATCAAAATCGTCTGGTTCAACCCCTCCATCCAAAACTATTAATATACAGAAGTTATAATTAATCATGGTATCGAGACAAATGTATAACAGAAAACTTGATGGCAAACACGATTTAATGCAGTGGGTGGATCTCGTCGTTGTATCGACCTTTGAATAAATTCCATTATATTCATATTAAATGAAACAACTTGTTAATATTTGAATAATTCAGTTAATAATTGGAGTTCTTGGATACTGGGGGATAATCTGCTGAAGCACACCATGCATATTAAACGGATCCGTGTATTTCCATTTAAAAGTTTCGCATTAAAAAATTCTCAAGATGTGCACTGTTCGTGTAATCACGTTGTTGTCAACAGCACAATAATGTTGTTGGTGCACATGGATCTATTGTAACCTCACGGCTATTTATTGCGTAAACGTAATATTTGACAGAGACATAGACATGCCAGTTAATGCGTAAGACACAATATCGGCACAGTTATCGATTTGTTTACAAAGAAAATAGCATAATGCACTTTGATTGTTTGCAACTACATTGGCGGCCAGAGAAACAGCACGAAATTTGATATAAACATTTTATAGTCAAGTCAAACTTTGTCCATTAAATCTAAATTTTTAATTGCATTTAATTATTGAGGTGAACATTTCCTAATTAACATTAATAAATGGTAACGTGTACCCCACTTTATATATAAATAAATAGACCCTAGTTAAAAAACTAATAGTGCTTCAGTATTAACACATTAAATATTACACGTCGTTTAAGTGAAGCGACAACCGATAATATTTTTAAAAACGAATGATTACTGAGCTTCACACGTTCTTATATATCTTTTTAACCAGACCGAAGCCATAAAATCATCTCGACGAACGTCAAAGATTTTATATTTGCGGATAAAACTCACAATTGATTATTGCCCATATTTTCCACACCATATCGTGCATGGATGGTCGTTAAAATTTCATTTTATTGCCGTACTTACATTATCCAGTTATCCAGAATACACCCTAATTATATCACTCTGTTACAGTATCTTTTAATACAATTTAATTAAGTTTGAGTCGAAAATGTCATTTAAAATTTTTAATCAATATTTTTATGTGTAAACCCTTAACTCAGCGTAGATTAAATACAAAAAAGTGACACACTAACAACACTAACGGTTGGAAGTTGTGCAAACATTAAACAAATTTCCATGAAATCCAAGAATTAAAAGTTTGAATAGTCGTCGGCTTGTTTACGTATGGAATTATCTCGATTGTGCCCATTTAAACAGGGCAACAATCGGTTTACATTATTTTTTTATAATCCCCTTGTATTATTAATTCGGTACGCTTACCCTCTGCACACCAGCGAGCAACTTTCTCAAACTGTTTTAAGCTTTGCAACTTCGTCTAGACCTTCTGTTCACTTAAATACACACAACAAATAATAATCTGTGAGGCTCCGCTGAATTATCTTTAAACTAATTGACAGTGCATAAAATTGACCGTAGTTTGTGTTAAGTTTAGGATTATAACTTAACAAATATTTGGACGGCGAAACACACACAAAACCGATTGAATTTGATTTATTTATTACGCGGTCTACGTTCAGTTTTCTTGTGCCCGACCGATGCTAATATGTACCTACTATTAAATTATTCGAAACATGAACTCCCTGGAAACTAAATTGAAATATCCAATGAATTTCATATATCATACCGCAAATAACAATTTATGTGGGTGCATAATTTTCTAATAAAATATTTAGACCATTAAAATTGCCCCGTCGGGGCATGTGCCATTAACCGATTTTATGTTCGAAATTTTATTTTTTTATAATCGACCAATTAATACACTTTGGCTGAGGATTAAGTGCGTAAATAAAAATTGTGTGATTTAATTTTAACGGCGGTAACTGTTTAAAAAATCGAAAATTCTAACAAGTTAAATATTATGACATCAAACAAGGTAGTGCACACATAATTTCTGAGCACCTGAAAGCTGCGGATCTTGAGATATTTGAACAGTAAGTGTTTCTAAGCTACTTATGAGGAAAAGTCCATGTTAAAATGCATTAAAAATACAAAAATTTCCCCTAACTGAAATAGTTAGGTACCATTTTAAATTTACAAATCTTTATAATATATAAGGTACACAAATCCAGCAATATTTCAAGAGGCATGGTTAGAAATCACTGTAAACTACAACAATAAATTTCTATTTAAACTCGATGCACGAACATAAAGACAGGTCGCTTAAAATCTCTGAGTATATACCAAATTTTACACAAAATAATTGAAATGCAAAGACAATTTGGAGAGAATATTCGAGGTGCTTCTAAAATAGGTCAAAATTTTGAGACCAGGAATAACACGTTCAACAATGATAGAGGTTTTAATGAATTTTTTTTTGAATTACTCCTGTAGACTCCTAAAAAAAGAGGGCAACCCCCCATCTAAGTGTACTGTGTCATTACGAAAAATGTTATTACAATGAATTGGACCTAAGATAAGGGAAATCTGAGAAAAAATAATATTTGATATTGAAATTTGAGGGGCTGTATTTACTTCAGGAAAAAAATTCATTCAGATTTCATGTTCATTTTTGAACATCTTCCACCTACTCCTAAATTTTGACCATCTATTTTAGAGATACCTTTTGTTAATTAATACATTTGAAATATGAATTTTTCAGTATAACAATATTTAAAGTGATAAATACTAAACTTATAGTGATAATTTTATTAATATTAGTTCTATTAGAACCTCCACAAAATATATGTACTATGTCATTAAGAACTATATTACTGCATTGAATTGGACCAAATATAAGGAAAATCTGAAAAAAAGGAATATTTAAAATTCAATTTTGAAGGGCTGTATTTAATTCAGGAAAAAAATTCATTCAGATTTTCTTCATTTATGAACATGTACCACCTACTCCTAAATTTTGACAATCTATTTTAGAGATACCTTTTGTTAATTAATACATTTGAAATATAAATTTTTCAGTATAACAATATTTAAAGTGATAAATACTAAACTTATAGTAATAATTTTATTAATATTAGTACTTTAGTAAGCTTATTCTTTAAATTACTATTATTTTAAATAATTATATTAATAACCAAAAGAATTCCTATTTAAAATCAGTGAATAAAAACTAAATTTAACATGATGTCAGACAAAAAACATGTCGATTATTTATACACTCATGAGAATTTATTGCAAAACTATTTAATGACAAATTGAAACTATTAAAAATGAAAACAATTTATAATCCACTCAATTTTCCTGCCAGCATTAAAAATGTGTATTGTTCGATTTGATCGTTTTATTTATATAAAAATGTAATTGTTATTTAATTTACCAGTAAAATCATAGCTTGAAATTTCTTATAAACATTCCAAACAAAACTTACCCGAAATTTTGGCGCACAGCAGGAAAACCCCGCGTTGAAATCACGCAAATCAGTCGGACGAATCGTAAAACACAACACGACACACGTACAAGCCAAACACGACGGAAAAATCCGTGAAAACCGGCGACGCGTCTTCTAATTAAAATTCTTCGAAACTTAGGTTAGCGTCCTGATGCGTTCGCGCTGCTATAAAAAACGCGGTGCGCTTGTTATTCCCGGAAACGATGAACATTTGACCTATTTACATTGCATCTATTCGTTTTGCAATAACATTGGGAATTTGTCTATCGATTACCGAAACTTTTTGGTTTTATTAAACGGTGAAAGAATTTCATATTAACTACGGAAATTTTAAATATTAAACGTTAAATTCGCAGAATATTTAAATTGGCTACGTCACGTGCGCACCGGTACTGCATGTTATTGGTCGAACGCAGACGCGCTCATTATTACCAATATAATGAATGTGTTTTATGGCAACTAGACGCGTCCGCGTTTTCGTCGGTTTTCGTGGGTTTTCCTTTCGTGTTTATTGTACGAATGTGTTGTGTGGTGTTTAAACGATTCGTCCGATTTAATTGTGTGATTTCAACGCTGGATTTTCTGCGACCTGTCAAGGTTTCGGGTATGTTTTATTTGAAATGTTTACTTCAAATTTTACTTTGAGGACAACGATTTTTATAACTGTTGTTGTGGAAAACAAATACAGTTTTCATACGTCCGTTATCATCTAAATATAAATTTTCATAGGTCAAATAAATGTGATAAAAATTGCGTACATAACCACACATTTTTGTTGACTATGAATTTGTGGTGACAGAAAAGTTTTGTGGACAGCACAACAACAACGTTTGCGGTTTTTCGTCAGTTTTCAACGATTTTTCCATCGTGGTTATTGTGTAAATCTGTCCTGAGGTATTTTATTATTCATCTGACTGATTTATATGATTTCAGCACTGCATACTTCAGCATCCTGCTAAAATTTCAGGTATGTTTTTCTTGGACTGTTTTATTAAGCATTTTTCTTTCATACACAGCAATAATATTACTTCTGTGCTAAACACAATCACATTTTGACGTCCATTTTCTAAGTATCAAAGTGAATAATTCAAATAAACAGGATAAAAATTAAAAATCTAAAAGATTTTAATAAATTTTCAATGGTATTTAAACAATTTATATGTTTTTGTTTAATATATATCAATTGTAACATCTAATTAATGATTTTAGTTAATTTGTATCTTGAAATAAAATAGAAACAAATTATTTTGAGTGGAAACAGTGTAAAATAATGTTAAAAAATGATTTGTATGTACAGAGTAATTTTAACTTGGAATTTACCAATTTTCACTTAACACATCATTATAAATAAATTAATTTTAAGATATACTGAACCTTTGTGAGTACATCTCTCGATGTAATCTACTCATTACTTAGACACATAATTAATACATAACTAGTTCATTATTCAGAACAAAATTGCTGTCAAATTTGTCAAATATTACATTACCAAATAATTGTTGGCAATTGTAGTGTAGCTATTAAGTATCTTTATGGTTATATACAGTTTGGCTGATATAAAATTGTCGTTTATATAGTGCTTTTAATCCGGAGTCCTTTATGATTTTATCTTTACTGCAAATATTATTTGTTAGTTTATCATTAATAAGTTTAATTATAGAAAAATAGAACGTCAATTGATAATGAACAACATTGCTGTTGAAGTTAATCAATATAAATGGTGATTCTAGTGGTGATTTCTGGTTAAACAACAATAAATAGGTTTGTACCAACTTTCCTTTCAAAGCGAATTTCAAATATGTGTCTATAGAATGAATTTAACGCAGTGTTTGACTACAAATAGTAATTTACTAGTTTTTGACCCTGTGATTACTACAATAAAGCAAAATTTATTCTATTTGTAGTAAATGACAACATATATTATGAAATAATTACTTCACAGTCGTGTAACTGACTGGAAGCTCAAATACAGATTATTAAAATGCTTGACGAAATCATTTAAATACCCACACAGATGAACACAATCAAAATAAACTTGGAATTGATAACATTTCACTTCTGTAAGGGGGTTAATAAAAAGGGCCCAAAACATTTGACCTATTTCGGATTAGTTCAGTTGAACAGAACTGACATCACAAGAATCCTTTAAAAATAAACTTGACAAGTTATCACTGTAACTTTAAAGGTTGCCCCTTTTTTTTGGTTGTCTAAACGCACGACAAGTCTTTAAATGTTAGGGAGGACAATAAATATGGCACAGTGGAACTTTTAAATTTATTTCGATGCACTTGGCACCGCTTCAATTAAACTAAAATGTCTCGAAGTTTTATTATATTTTTCTGACTGTGTTTTAGTGTCGTTGTTGAAATTTTAACTTGGAACTGGCGGTTTATTTGTCATAAAATATACCTGAGCTAAAATTTGATTATAATCGTGTTAAAATTTCGATTGGATTGTAAGCGGGGTAAATGCGTTTGTCAAGATCCAGTTGGCGATGGTTCAATTAAGGGAAAATGCACAAGGGTTTTTAATGTCTGGCTCTTGTGGATTTTATTTGTCGATTATTTATCTCTTATCGTGTTTGAAGAGCCGGAGAATTGGTTGAATTGCGATAATTATCAATGATTTACTTTTGCAACTATTGTTAAATTTTGACTACAGGGTGTTTTCAATTGGAGCACCTTATTTTACACTAATAAAAAAAAGTATTTTAGTATGTTATAATTATAGCAATGACATGTGAACATATTTTGTTGTATTTACTTTAATTTTGGGGTAAATTGTTCGAAAACATACATGTTTGTCCCCTTTAAAATAAATATTTTTCATTTATTCGGATATTGTTTGTTCTATTTAACCCTTCGACACACGAATCAAGTATACACAATTTGGTAAAAAACAAAAATTTAAACCAAAATACACTTTGTTTACATATTTCGAAGATCGAATTCAAACTCAAACTTCATATTTTCATATTCACAAATTTAAATTCAAGTTCAAGTTGAAATTCAAATTCAAATTAAATTTGAATTTAAATTAATTAAATGTATTAAAATTATTATATTACATTAAGAATTAAAATATAAAAACTAAATTTAAATTAAAATATCAGATTTATATTCAAATAATTCAAATTCAATTTAAAATTCAAAATTTACATTCAAATTTCAATTCAAATTGAAATTTAAATTCTAATTCGGATGTAAATTTAAATTATTACATTAGAATTAAAATATTAGAACTAAATATCAGAATTCAAATTCAAAGATTTTAATTAATTCAAATATAATTTAAAATTCAAAATTTAGAAATTAAAATTCAAATTCAAATTTAAATGAAAATTAATTAGAAGTATTAAAATTAAATTGTATTAAGAATTAAAATATAAAACTAAATTGAAATAAATAAACACTTACCTCTGACTTAGTAAGAAACGTTTTTTAATGAAAATATGTGGAATTTTTCATAAATTTTATTCGATGAAGCAGCTGAAGTTAAAATAGAGAGTAAGAGTTAATGTAACCTGAAATGGTCGAGTACTCAGTAATAATAACATCGAAAAGATTTATGGAAACACTTTGTACGTCCCGTGGCATAATGTATTGTTTCGATAAAAACTAATACATACAAATAAATCAGCAACGGCGCTACAAGGAAGATAAGTCACATAAGGGCGCAGTAACACATCTACAAGCCATAGGCAATGATCTCCTTGGGAACCCCCCTTATGGTAAAAGGTGATAAATAGTTGTGTCACGGACTTCCGACCTATCTGGCCATTTTTGCCAAATATCCTCATACGTTCCAGAAACACAATTTAAAGTGCGCATCGGGAGAAAGAGGTTTATCGCGGTTTTCGACCCTCGGTTAATAATAAAAATATTCTACGTAAAGAGGATATTGTGTGCCATGGACGCGTAGAAATACAACCTACTCACTGTGTGTTTATCTCGACGTTGGCCAAACCTGTAAAATAATAAAAAATACAATTAATACTTAAAATATTTAACAATATTGACGGTCGCGATATCGACTCGAAATTAATTAACACCCGAATTTAATTAAACCGGGCTAGTTTTTTGCTACGTGCTTAGTTGCCGTGTAATGAGCGCAAAAAAATACGCTTTTGACGCCGGGTTAAGAGGTAGTCTGTGTACGTATTTACCGGGTGGTAAGTTACGAAAAAATGTGCATTACGTTGCAGATAAATGTTAATAATGCCCAGCCACAAACATACCTACTTAGCCGCTTCATTATGGATATTATACTTTGTAGTTTGCATCTAAATATACATGCATATTATATATAATGAATATGATGCGATCATACCGTTGTTGTTATTATTGTTGTTTATGATATTTGCATGCTAACCTAACCTAACAATAATAAGTAACCACTTATTGTTTGATAAATTAATTTTGAAAGTTACTTAATTTCGCGGGTTTCAATTAATAACTACATTACACAACAAACATTTAATTTTCTATTTCGAGATATAATCATAATAAACTATTATTTTACGTTGAAATTGTTAAAGCATTATGATTAATCTTTTTGGTTACAATTACGTATAAACTAATTACATATGTGTGTATATTTAACAATAAATTAATAACAGTTAAAATTAATAATATAAAATGCTAATGTTAATAGCATGCTTGATGTAAATATGTATATATTTAAACTCGCTGTTTAATAATACTCTGCGAGTCTTTTGAAGTGCATAATTTGAATTTCCTGGATTATATAAATTTAAAAATATGTTTAATATGTTTTATTTTGCCAAGCAATATTATTTGAATATTTGCAGCTCTAGACAAGCAATATATATATTTACTTTTTATAATTTCCGAAAACGCTTTTTGTGGATTTGAACACATTTGATACAGCTCTTCTTAATTTATCTATTATTTAGGCCCCTAAAATGCCTCAAAGAAGACTTTCTTCTGAAGATTTTGTCGCCATAGTGACAAATTTTATAACATAGCAATGTGAGTCAGCAACAAGTAGTCCAAGTGTACACTGCTTCAAGTAATTAACGCACCACCTATAATTTTGTAAATACATTTTTCTATTTAAATATTATCTTTGAAACAGGACAATACAACAACAAGACCACACTGTGTACAACCTACACTGGAAAAAATTAATGAATTGGGGTGGAAGTACTGCCCCACCCACCATACTCATCCGATATTACTTCCACGGATTTCCATTTATTCTGTTACCTACAACATTTTCTTAGTGGCAAAAAATTTGAATATTTAGATGATGTCCAGAATGTCATCTCAAGATATTACAATATTTTACTCAAAAATCCATTGATTTTTATCGATCTGGGAATGAAAACTTGCACATTAGATAACAAAAGGTTGTTGAAAACGTGGGTGATTATATTATTGATTAAAAATAAATACTTATTCGTTTGAATTTAATGTAAGAAAACTTCTATTACTTCAAATTATCCGTATGTACATTTCAACTCACAATAAAATTATAAAGAACATTAATAAATGAGTAAAAATATAAAATACTGTTAAACATTAAGTAAGCATTTTGTGTTGAAATATATAGCACAATATTATTTAAAATAAAATATTAACTAAGTTTACATTTATAATATAAACCAGTACAACTTTATGAGGCCATTAAAGTCGTTTATTAATTTTTCAAAAATATAAAGACCAAATTTTATCTTTACTGTTTGTCGTCAAGTTCTAGATGCAGTGCATTAAGTTTCGACATCATCACAGTAAATTATCTGTTAATTTTTACTGCTGCGATAAATTTTAAATAGAAATAAGACAAGCAAAAACCGTCTAGGAATTTACGAGGCGGCAAGAATTTTATATAATGCCTTATAAATTATGCCACACATTCACTATAATGGCTCTTAAATGAAATTCTATGCAAAATTCATATTTTAGGAAATTTTTGAACGAGTCCTCCATCGAAATTACAACAGTGTACTATAAAGTTTTTTAATAAAAATATGTTAAAACCTTAAAACGACTTCGCTGTTGTCATCAGGTCATTAAAATTTAATTTAAGGAACATTTCAATAAAAAAGAAATCGATTAAATGGACGACTAATTTATTAATTAAGACAATATAGGGTGTCAAAAAAGTGAGGTGGTGGTTCTTGGATTCTTAACAAAAACTTCTTATGAAAATATTTCCTGAAAAAAAGAAAAATTTAAAGCTGAAATTATTAGATAATTGACATTTAATTTAAAGAATATTTCGATTAAATGAGTTGATGATTAATTATTCCTTATGACATATAGCACGTAACAAATACAAAATGAAAAAAGTTCAACGTAATCCACGTCGAAAGTTAAAAGAAAGAAACTGAATTTCATTTTTTTATATCGCACAACTTGAACAAAAAGAATTTCCAAATTAGAAATTAAGAGGCGACACTTCTTATACAAAATCTGTTTTACCTTGTTAAAACTAGGTTTGCGAGACCTTCACAAACACAAACTTTTACTTTCATATATTTCCAAGTTTTCTTTGATAAAAAACATTATATATACACAACGCAGCCACGACACACCCTCAGAATTTCATTAAAATGTTATCTACTTTGCCGAATCGATAAAAAAAGTAGCAAAAGCGCAAAAATCCTCCAGTCAGTCGGTTAATAAATAAAATACTAGACAATATAAATTTGCGAGTTGCTCAATCGAAGTGAAACCGATAATCTGCTTGATTATTACTGCGGGTTTGGCCGTTGTACAACAAATTAAAGACGCCGGATTGAATTGTTTTTTAGACTTGCATTATCTTAATTAAAAAAAAAAATAAGGCATTGCAGTCTAAGAGTAAAATAGTAGTCAATATAACACATCACTCAATAAGTCTCTGGTCTGACACATATATGGCAGTTCAGGGTAGTACTTAGCAGGGGTGTTTTCGAATTTATTTGATACCATGGTCTCAAATGCCCAAAGAAAACATCTTTTCTTGTAATTACTGGATGGTTCCATAAAAGTTTGACTGTGTATGTTGATGAATAAAGTGTAATATACCTACAAAAAAATTATTATTTTTTAATTTGACTGGAGACTTTGAGTGAGTGATGTATTAAATTTACAATTTGATCATAATGAAATTGATAATCTGTTTGATTATCGCTGTGGTATTTGTTGTGCAACAAATTAAAGCATCTACAATGAAATCTACAATATTCATCATTATCTGTCAATTTTGAAACAAATTAAAGCCCGTCAACCACAACGTAACCATGCAAAATTAATATTTCTATTATTTAAACGTTGCCGCCTTAACACCGCCAAAACTATATCTTTTAATAAATTAAATGTTGGCATAAATTACGTTGCATAAAATAAACCAGTCCCCCTCCCTGAAATAACTGTATGCGTTTTAATCTACACTGTTTGTTTAAATTTTGCACAATGTTATTTTTTGTTGTAAAGTTTTGTTTACCAAATAAACCAATGTTTTTAGAAAACTGGCGAATGCACATTTCCTCTCATAATTTAATTCGGATTATAATAATTATGTAGTTCGCAGTGATTTATAATCACTTGAATAGTTTAAAGGGTTTTTGTGCCACAACGATTTTAGTTTGTTTAACGAATAACACGGGCTCGTGTTATGACACGCAAAACTAATGCGTCCAATTTATCAATTTAAAAATTCATCGTAACGTCGCATGTTAAACGCGGTTTTTGTAACAAAAAAATGCCAACAATAGTAATTACCTGCATTTAATTGAATTTGGCAGCTGCACAAAAATGAAATTTCAATGTTATTTCAGAAAATAGGTTAAACCGAACCGTGGCTCTTTTGTAGGCAATGATCTATACGCAGACTTTATGGAATATGTTCGTACATAATGCATAATAAAATGAGATATGTTGATTCACATTAACATCGTTTCGCAAAAATGCGGGAATAAATCATGTATGCCTAGTTTCCTGTCGTTCGGTTTCTTGTTTTGTGTCGTTCCTTTTATTTTATTATATTTTCTGCTCCGTCCTACTTCTCTATCTGCTTATTTCATGTTATTCTGTTCCCACGCCAGTCGATATAATTACTCTGGACATTTGGATTGTTAGTTAACTGCCACTCATTACATACAATAGTTATTTAACTACACGATATTTATTAGCCTGCACCATTAATTTATTAACTTCTGTCTGTAAATACCAATTTGTTCTGTCCGTTTTCCTTCTTTTATTTCCCTATTTTGTTTTTTGTTTTTTTCTTTTTCGGGTCAACAAACCGATACGTAAATTTTAGTATGTGTATGTTGCGACGGCACTGCACAACAAAAGGGGAAAATGATGTGGAACGGCACGAGTTTCACAGACGAGATTACAACCTAACACATTGAAATGGCCAAATGTTTAAGCCTCAGATTGTTTGTTCTGGGGCGAATTTTCGAATGGCATCTATCCGTTTGATGATTCCGTGAATCTGTGTCGTTGTTCGGCATTTTCAATTGATATGCCATTTTCAGCACTTCGGAAATTGATCCCCGGACTGAAGTTAAGGCGAACACTCCGGGGAGAAACTAACATATATAAAAACCAAGGTGCTCGGACCTCTTGTCATCGGCCATTCTGGTTCTCTCCTATCGCGAGATCGATACTAGATAATATCCATCACGGACAAACATTTCTCACACGATTCGTAATGTACACTCAGTTATTTAGGAAATAAAACACACAGATCCAGTGATCAGATTTCATCGGTTTTTGATGTGCAATTACACATTGAATATTCTGATTCTTTGCTTATAGTTATTCATTAAAAAGCAACTGGAAGATTTAAGTAAAAATGTAGAAAACTTTGATTCTATACCCACCATCTAAGTAAGAAAATAAAGAGTCAAATTTTGATCTAAATGACTTCGTTTATAGTCATAAATCTAATCGTCAGATTTGATTGTTTATTGATGGATAGTTTGGAGTTATAGGGAATAGTAAATGATTAAAAATTCATACAAAATTTTTGAATATACTAATCAGTTAATTTTTTTTAACTCATAATGGGTGAATAAAATGAAATGATAAAAATTTAGTCACTAAAAACTAACTGTAAAATAAAAGAAAGTTAAATAAAAATTTATAAAACTTCGAATATTACTTTGTTTAATAATTTTCGTACAAATATTTTGAATGACACATATTCAATTCTATCCTACCACCTCTTTTCAAGAAAACAAGCAGAATCCCCTGGTCAAATTTTGATCTAAATGACTTCATTTATAGTCCATTAAATGTCCATTATATTGTTTTCGATAGTATACTCTATGACATAGAAAATGAAACACATAAATCCAGTGATCAGATTTGATTGTTATTGGGAAACAGTTTGGGGTAATAGGGAGTAGTAAATAATTAAAAATTTAGGCAAAAATATTGAATATATTAAACAATATCATTTTTTTAACTAATAAAAAGTTTTTATAATGTTAGAGTATAAAAGTTTCTAAAAGGTAAAGTTATAAAGTTAATTAAAACCTAATTTAATAATTAAATAAAAATGTGCAAAACTTTTTATTTTACTTTATTAATAATTGTCGATTAAATAAACGTAAATTGAAATATTTTGAATGATATATTTCATTCTATACTTACCATATCTTCTTTAAATTTTAAAAAATTACGATAAGTATAAATTGTGTCACTTTTGTTTTCTAATAATAAAATAAGGCCAATATCAAAAATTTATTTATACAACTAAAACCTGTACTAACAATTTCATATTTCTTTTGTAGCGCATTCACCATTTTTATAAATAATAATGGTCGCATTCACCATTTTTCACACAAAAAATACTTGTTTCATTTACCTCACTTTCAATGACTATGAATACAAATATCAAGTGATTTTATACCTACCGTATCTTTCTAAGAAGACAAGGGGGATCTGTTCTATCTTCTATCCCATTAAATGTCGATTAAATTGTTTTAGATAATATACTTAGTGACACAGAAAATAGAATACATATCCAGTGGTCAGATAATGATTGTTTACTGAGTTTGAAATAGAAGAAACTAGTAAATTACTAAAAATTAATATAATTAATATTGAATGTGTTGATCAGTACCAATTTTATTAATTTAATACTAAAAACAAAAATGTAGAAAAAGTAAATTGAGATATTTTGAATAATATTTATTGATTGATTCCATACCCATCATCTTTTTGCAAGAAAACAAGGAGAATCTTCTGGTCAAATTTTGATATAAGTGACTTTATTTATAGTCCATTAAATGCCCATTATATTGTTTTAGATAGTTCAATGACACAGAAAATAGAACATAAATTTAGTGGTCAGATTTCATTGTATTTTGGTGTACAATGTGGAGTAGTAAACATGTTAATATTAAATAAATTTTTAAATATTAAAAATTTATATTCGTTTGCCATTTTTTTAAACATCTTGAGGCGAATCCATCATTTTAGAGAAAGTTTGTATGGTAAATAACAAATTTATGTTATTAATTCCTGTTCCTTTTCCTTTATTGATCTCTTAGTACAAACACTTAAAAATACAGTGATGGAAAAAGTTTGGAATATTTATTTGGTTATTATTTATTTCCCTAATATGACTCCAAATATAAATAAATTTAATTTACTCCAAGATCAGTCTATTAATCACAATGAGCATTATATTATTCACAGGATTTTAATTTTTTTACCCTCCAGTTTAATCAAGAATTACTGAGAATAGTACAAAAATGAACGCATTCGCCATTTTATATACTTTGAAGCGCATCCACCATTTTTACAACAAATTTGTATGTATCTTTTTAGAACTGTTAATTAAATTAAACATAACTTGCACATTTGTTATTTTTCTATATATTTACACAAAAAAATTGTATGTATGTTTTAAAAAGAACTTAAGAATTAAATTACAAATTTATGTTAATAATTCTTGTTCTCTTTCCTAACACTTTCTAGGTCTCTAACAACAGAAACCTAAATATATATTGTAGTACGCAATTTTTTTGCATTAATAACACAACCATTGTTTCACTCGGGAGGTATTATAATGTATTGTGTCACGACTTTGACTTCGACTTTGCTTTACAATTTTGCATAACACTTGTTTTCTTTATACGGTGTCACGAATTTACGAATAGAAAAGTAATTTGACAAGTTGTTGTGCTGCGTATGTACATTGATCAGTTAATTCATTAAATATACATTAGGCAACAAACTTGGCTATTAAATTAAAAGGAATTAGGTAAACACACACAGTGGAACTTTTTTGTTTTTATTGAGTTGAAAACATTAGAACGTAAATATAACCAGCATAAAACCCTTTCGAACGGGTTAAGTAAATTACCGGCGGAAAATGTGTTTCGCAGGTTTATTTTTAATTTCTGTCGTGTGGTAAACTTATCCAATTCATTCGGTGCGTTCAAATAATCAAACTTTCGTCGTAATATTTGCTTAATGAAAGTTAGGCGATTATGAAGTTGCGCGTTAAACATATTGAAATGAGAATTGTTCAGGCAAGGCACACTAATATGCCGATGAAACTAATGCTATTCCAAAATTACATGTTATTATTGAATAATTATGCAGTGGAACGTGCCTCCGACTTATATATATATGTATATATAAATGTGCCTGGCTGCTTGGTCGGCCGGCTCGTTGCCTTAGGCCTTCCAGGTCTGATTAATGCAACATGCTGCCTGTTATTACGAATTCACAGCTCCCCAACCCCCGCCCCCCCCCCCGATGTCCCAGTCTTAGGAACCGTTTTATATTTTTCCATCCCCATGCCCCCACGCATGATTTAATATCTCAAGTGTGACAAACCTTTCGAAAATACACGTTGTTCCCTCTTAATAACTCACTAGCGGAACAATGCGCTTTTAATTGTTGCTTCCGAACAAAATATCGTCTGTTAACTTATGTCACTGTTTCATATCGCGGCGTTTGTGTCTTCTTTTCTTATTTTCTGCCATTTTCTTTCTATTGTTTTTCCTTCATGCGACACTATATCCTTAACTGTTTTTCTATGTAATTAATTTTTTAAGTGAACTGTAAAAATGAAATTTTAGTGTTATTAAACACACAGAATAACTTACAAATATAGAAAAATGTAATAACTTTTATGACAACTGTAATAGTAATGGTCCAAAGTTGTATTGTATCAGATGTTTTACTTACAGAAACATCGTAAAAATAAATTCATAAAACTGAAGGTTATGGTAGAAAAATTTTATTGTAGGTGAATTTATTTTATTCCTTAGATTAAGTTAGTTTTGTATGAAATTTTAAAAAATTACGATAAGTATAAAGTGTGTCATTTTTGTTTTGTTTTCTAACAATAAAATAAGGCCAATATCAAAAATTTATTTATGCAACTAAATCCTCATACATAACTCATAAATAGTTATGGACGCATTCACCATATTCATAAATAAGTATTGTCGCATTCACCATTTTTATAAATTAGTATGAGCGCATCCACCATTTTCATAAGTAATTGTGGTGCATTCACCATTTTTCACACAAAAAATACTTGTTTCATTCACTTCAATTTCAATGACTGTAAATACGAATATCAAATGAAAAGGTTACATAGTTTTCGTGAAATTCTAAAAAAACAATTATTATTTTATTTTTGAAAAAAATTTAATTAATTTAAACTAATTATCTTCCTAGACACATTCAGAATTTTTAATAATGGTAATTCCATTCGCCATTTTTCATAAAGAAAACAATCATGAATAATTGTTTCAATTATCTGAACTTCAATGTTTGTAAACATAAATGTTAAATGTTAATGTGTGAAAAAATTCATAGAATGTTTAATGTAGAAGAAATTCTATAAAGACAATTATTATTTTGATTTTCTATAAAATCTAATTAATTAGAACAATTTAAATGACGTATTCACAGTTCAATAACATTTCTAGATACATTCATCATTTTCACAAATAATTATAAATGCATTCACCAGAAATGGAAATGAACAATTATTCCTGTTACCTGAATTTCGATGTCTGAAAACACAAAAAGGTAATTCAATATATTACATATTTCTTTGTGTTAAAAACTTCATAGAAAGTTTAGTCTATAAGAAATTATGTAGAGACAATTATTAGTTTATTTTCGACAGAATCTAATTAATTTAAAGAATTATCCACCACTCAAAAATGTCAGAAATAACAATCATGAATAATTATTACATTTACCTGAAGTAAAATCTTCGTTGACACGGTCACTATTGCAGCAAATAACTCTAAATCCACTATCCTTTAAAATATGAAGCATAAATAATTGTTCCAGTTACTATTTAATAGTATTCCCATACTGTCAGTCCGTTTTTACAAATTAATTATGATTGCATTCACCATTTTCCAGCAAAAACTGAACTGAAATGTAAATAATTATTTCAATTACCACAATTTGAATGGCAGTAAATACAAGTGTCAAATGAAAAGTGTTTACTTGAACCTCGCGTTAACTTTATGACGCAATTAAATCCGTACAGTTTTGCGCCAGACGATATTTTCCGTTTTGTTAAAATAATAAAATGAAAAATTTGCGACCGTTCCGCGTCCGTGTGCCATTTGAAAAATCTCCGAACTGTCACAAAGTCCAATATACAAGAAAGCTTTTAACGTAATAAATAATTATCGAAATCGAAATTAATAATGCAGAGCGGTGGCAACAGATGCCGAGATGCCGAGATGCCGGGCCCCGAATATATTCTAATGGCAATGGCATCTTGTGATTCTGCACAGGACTCCGGGGCTGACGATTACATGTGAACATTATTCGTTGGCTTCGGAACCCTACAATTCCGCTTCCCTATTATATATTACAGTCTTCTTAGATTTATACTGCTCAAAAGGCAGATCTTTAAAAAGGGTACGTCTACCGCACTTCACCATCAAATTTAGATTCATACCATACCTTGCCGTCCATAATTTATACGCCACGCGTATTCAAAATCTAATCTTAATTAGATATAACTTTAAAGATAATAAAGCCCAGCCTGATTTTATTTTAATGTCGCCAAGAATTTTATCTGTTATACGACTTTGATGTTACTACGCAACTGGATTATAAAGGACCACTAATTTTATTCAATCATTCACATTCATCAGCTGCAAGATGTTACCTCCACTTCTATATTATTATTGTTATTTTTATTACTATTACATTTAATTTGTGTTAAGTGAAGGTACAAAACTATAAATTATATACAACTATTTTCGTTTGTTGTGGTTATAAAATATGTCTGATGATTTAAGTAAAAGTTTAAATTAACAAAACAATGTCGAGTATTTATTTGCGGCCAAAATTACATCACAACTTTACAACTTCAGAGAACTATAAACACAGGTACATTACTTTCACTTATCGGTTGCACTTTATTAAACGTCAAACAAACATACGGGACGTTAACATTAAGTTAATAAAGTATGCTCAGATTTTTAATATTCTAGCTGAATTTTATGCCTTTTATTTTTGGTAATAGCAGAAATTTAATTTCCGCCGAATGTGTGTCGAGATTGATTAGATGCACTTTCAACTTTTACTATTGACTTTTGGAATATTTATATTTCAAGTGGTTTCTCATCACTATTAAAATATTTGTCGTTAAATAATGATTTATTTGATTTAGTTTCAATTTAATTTTTGTATAATTAAAAATTTTTAATTGTCACAAAATATTTTTTATCTTGTTTCAGTTGTCAGTTATAAACTTTTAATTGATGTGAAACGTTACTTCGCCTGTTAGTTTCTATCAACAACTCCATTTACACTAAATTGCGCTTTTTTGATTTTATAAATGTTCATTTATAAAATCAAAATTATTTAAAAATTGTCCAGTTGGATACTTTTAAACAATTCATTTTTATATTTACTTATTGGATATATAATTAAATTAAATATATTTAATTATTAATTTTTAAATATGTTTTGAAACATTGCTTTTTAACAATCCATATTTATATTTAATTAGTAGATATGTTATATCCAATTTCAAAATAAGTATTATTTTAATTAATTGATATATTCACTTTAAATTTTGATTGAAAATATTAAAATTTAGATTATTTGAATTTAATTGTATTTATGTATTAACTGTTAAATATGTTTTTAGTCGTTTTAACAATCTATTTTTATTTTTAATTACTAGATATATCTACTTAAAAAATAAAGTTTTAAAAATTTCTAGTAAGTTGCATATATATTAAATATTAATTATTAAATATGTTTTGAATCGTTACTTTATAACGATTCATTTTTATATTTAATTTCCATATATATACAATTACAAAATAAGTATTATTTTAATTAATTAATTTGTTCACTTTAAAATTTGATTTAAAATATCAAAATTTAGTTTAAAATTTTCCAGTAAGTCGCATATATTTAAATATTAATTAATAAATATGTTTTTTATATTTACTTATTAGATATATCCAATTAAAAACTGAGTATTACTTTAATTAATTAATTTGTTCACTTTCAATTTTTGTGACATTTATTTATGTATTCATTTTTAAATGTCATTACGTTTTAAAAATTCATTATTTTATTATTTACTGAACATATCCAATTAAAAAATGAGTATTATTTTAATCTATTAATTGGCTTTCAATTTTGAACTAAAATATCAAAATTTAGTATACACTTTTCCAGTGAACTGTATTTATTTAAATATTCACATTATTAATCATAATTTTTTAACAATTTATTAACTTTAATTTTTGATTTAAAATATCAAAAGTTATTTTAAAATTTTCCAGTAGGTTGCATTTATTTAAATATTTATTCTTAAAAGTTTCGTTCCATTTTTATGTTTACTTACTAGAGATATTCAATTAAAAAATAAGTAGTCTATTATTTAAAGTTTATTAAAGTAAAGTATCATTTCAGTTAATATAATCAACTCTTTAATACTTTGAGATAATATACAAAGTTTCAAAAGTACAAAATCTGAGTAATATTTAAATTCTAAAAAAGTTTAAATTAAGTTAAAATTACAATATATATTTTTGGAAGAACTTACCAGCAGTATTTGTTTTTAATTTTAATTTTATTTTAAAGATTATTTATGTATTTTACAGTATGTTTGTATTTTTTGTTTAAAGTGTCTGAATAATTGATAAATTTTAATAAAAAAAAATAATTTCAAAAAACCAATGAATTTTTGAGGCATAAACTTTTTTGTGACGGCGCCTTATTGGAATTTCGTTATATTTCATTACTGATTATAATGAATATGTATAATTATATACAATCATTTACATTCCTTTATTATTATTATTATTATCATTACAAATTATAATCTCTGATAAACAAAGGAACAAAATAAATTAGATAAAGGTGATATCTCATAGTTGTCTGATTAAATAAAACTTAAATAAAGCTCGTTCAAATAAACAAAACTTTTATACAATAACAAACATTTATTTGCGGCTAAAACGGCATACGACAGTACGACCCTTTGCATATTAATTTAATTTTGAGTTAGTGGCACTTTTAATTTACCATTTTATATTCAAATTACCTTCCATTAAATCAACTGTTTACTTTCAACCTCATTTTTCATTCAAAACTTTTCGGCTATCGATACTTGTTGATGTTTCATTTATTCGTTACCCCATTCTGATTCCGTCGCAGATTTCAAGGATCATATTCAATTAAAAGGTGAATTTTATATAAAGAGTTCATTAATTAAACTGATTGTAATCAAACAGGTCGGAGTTAATAAATTAATTCAATATTTAATAATAAAAAAACATTAAATATTTGAGTAGATATTTATCTTTCGGCGGGCTATAAAATTGTTTGGCGTATAATTCGCATTTTGAAGGGATTGAAACCGTTTGGGCGGAAACACACTAAAGCAAATTTTATAAATACGTTTTAGGTCGAAATTGAAAATATATATTGTGGAGAAGATTACAGTCTCTCGATGTGTCTTTTCTCAACGGTCTCAACTGTGAAAATTCGTCGACGCCTAAAATATAAACCTTTAAACACCATTTTTTGGTGGGATATCGAAACGAGGATTTTTACGACTGCGTCCCGGTTGTAATTGGCAATTAATCAATTATATTAATCGTCAATGTATAACGCAGGTAACATCAATCACAAGTATTGATGGTGTCTGATTGCTGGAAGTTTTGTTAGATACGAGAAGAAGTAAGCAATCAAATATGTAACGTAATGTATCTTAATGATAAGATAAATTAGCTGTCTATAAAGGGAACTGGTTTTATCAGTTTTTCCATAAATACTTGCCGAATGTACTCAATCATTTTTAAAGTGTACAATTTTGTTTCGACGTCTATAAATTAATCTAAAATTAAGAAGAATCGTTCTTTTAATAAAATGATTGTGCTCTACATATGAGCGATAGTGTATGTAACCCCACAATAAGTCGATAAGACGCCAGGTGCACCACAAAACTGTTTCCTTTAAGTAAAACAACAAATGCTGTTTTATTTTAATCGTAAAGTTTCCACCATTTCAACACACCCCACAAAATTTCAAAGAATTCAAGGAATTATATATTTTAGACCAACAATTTGTCTCACAAAATGAAATTTATTATTTAGATTGACAGCCACATTTCCGTTTGTAGCCCAAATAAAATCGACAATTAAACTGTAAAATGTCAGAAACATCATCGATTCCCGTAAATTAGAAATAAAAAAGGCACCGTTTTGATAATTGCATGTTTGTTTTAATACTAAAGTGGCACTAACACAAACATAAAATTTTACACACAAATAATTTAATTTAATATCCATTAAAATGAAATTGTTAAAGTGTTGTTTACCTATTAATTTTATTTGAACATTAAAATAATACAATTTAATGTATAGCTGCAAATTGTTTTGAAATCGGATTATTAATTAATTGTCTCAATTTACCTTTTCACGTATTAACAGTTAATAAAAATTCTTTCGGAAATCAACAGGGGCACTTGGCACGTTTATATCCGATAAATATTTTGTCGTGCTCCTAAAAGCCATAACGGACGAGTTTCTAGTTTTATTGTCTAAATATTAGTCGTTATAAACTCAAGGTATGACATTTCTTTGTTAAATCAGTTTAATATGTTATGATTTTATGGACCATAATTTTCGAAATATCTCATAAATCATAACTTTACAACTTCGGAGAACTATAAACACAGGTACATTACTTTCACTTATCGGTTGTACTTTATTAAGCGTCAAGCAAAAATACGGAACGTTGACATAATAAAGTATGCTCAGATTTTAATATTCTAACTGAATTTTATGCCTTTTATTTTTGGTGATAGCAGAAATTTAATTTCCGCCGAATGTGTGCCGAGATTGATTAGATGCACTTTCAACTTTTACTATTGACTCTTACAATATTTATATTTTAAGTGCTTTTTCAACTTTATTAAACTATTTGTCATCAAATAATGTTTTATTTGATTTAATTTTATATGAAATGCATAATTATTAACACACAATATTTTTATCCTGTTTCAATTGTCCATTATAAACTTTTAATTGATGTTATATGTTACTTCGCCTGCTAGTTTTTATTAACAACTCCATTTGCAATAAATTGTGCGTTTTAAATTTTCATTTATAAAATCAAAATTTAGTTTAAAATTTTCCAGTTGAATGCATACATTTAAACATTGATTTTTAAATATATGTTTGTCGTTATTTTTAATCATTCATTTTTATATCTAATTAATTAATTGACTCTTTTAGATTTTGATTTAAAATGTCGAAATTCAGTTCAACATTTTTCAGTAGGTTACATATATTTAAATATTAATTCTTAAATATATTTTTGGTTGTTTGTCATTTATATATTTACTTAATAGAGATATCGAATTGAAAAATAAGTATTATTTTCGTTAATTTTTAAATTTTGATTTAAAGTGTCGAAATTCAATTCAAAATTTTCCAGTAGATTACATATATTTAAATATTATTAATTTTTAAATATGCTTTTGGTTGTTACTTTTTAACAATTCTATGTTATATTTACTTACTTCATATATCCAATTAAAAAGTAGGTATTATTTTTATTAATTAAATTATGATTTAAAATGTCGAAATTCAATTTAAATTTTATTCAGTGGGTTGAAAATATTTATATATTAATTAATAAATATGTTTTTATTTGTTACTTTTCAACAATTTATTTTTATATTTACTTACTTCACATATCCAATTAAAAAATAAGTATTATTTTAATTAATTAATTTTGTCACCTTAAATTTTGTTTTAAAATGTCGCAATTCAGTTCAAAATTTTTCAGAAGGTGGTTGCATATATTTAAATATTAATTCTTAAATATGTTTTTGATTGTTACTTTTTTACAATTCATTTTTATATTTACTTACTTAACATATCCGATTAAAAAATAAGTATTATTTTAATTAATTAATTAATTTTGTCACTTTAAGTTTTGTTTTAAAATGTCGAAATTCAGTTGATTGGCATATATTTAAATATTAATTCTTAAATATATTTTTGGTTTTTACTCTTTTACAATTCATTTTTATATTTACTTACTTGATATCCAATTGAAAAATAATTATTATTTTTATTAATTAATTTACTTACTTTAAATTTTGATTTAAAATGTCGAAATTCAATTCAAAATTTACATATCTTAAATATTATTAATTTTTAAAATGCTTTTGATTGTTACTTTTTAACAATTCATTTTTATTAATTAAATTTCGACACTTTAAAATGTCGAAATTTATTTAAATATGATTCAATATCTTCTATATATTTAAATATTAATTCATAAATACATTTTTAGTTGTAACTTTTCGACAATTCATTTTTATATTTCTTTGATATATCCAATTTATATTTTGTTTTAAAATATTAAAATTTAGTTTAAATTTTCCAGTATTCCCTTTAAATTAAATATTAATTCTTAAATATGTTTTAGTCGTTACTTTTTAGCAATTCATTTTTATATGTATTTTTTATTAATTAATTTGTTAACTTTTAATTGAATTTTCCAGTACAAAAAATTTTACTTACTAGTTACATGTAATTAAAAAAAAGTATTTTAAAATTTAAAGTTTATTAAAATAAAGTATAATTTCAGTTATTGTAATCAACTCCTTAAAATACTTGGAGATAATGTACAAGTTTCAAAAGCACAACAACTTGTTAATATTTAAATTATAAAAATGTCCAGTATAATTTTATTAAAATAACTTCTCACAAGGATTTGTTTTAAATTTTATTTTTATTTTAAATATTATTAATTTGTTTTAGAGTATTTTCTGAAATATCTTAAAAATTAATAAAAAAAGTTATTTATGAACATTTAACTATTGACAAATTATTATTTAAAACATGAAAAATCAATATTTTTTTTTAAATTAGAATTAAAAAAAAAATACCAGTCATTTGTTTTTTTTTTTTTTTTTTTTGTGTCGATGTCTTATTGGAAATTCGTTAATTTTTTGCGCTTCCACCCAATAATAAATTAGATAAAGCATACCCGACGACACGACAATCGGCAAGCCAAAACCGCCGACGACAAACGGACGGGCCGTCGAACGGTGCCAACTAAAATTCGCAAAAACTTACTTAAGTTTTCAACAAACACAACCACCAACGAACAGAACTGCACAACCAAAAAAATCGCCACCACTCGTGCTCGACGTGCGTCGAAAGAACCGACCCGCAAAACAATTTACCAGCACCGACAATTAAAAAGTTCCGTCTCCCAAAGTCTCCCAAAGAGCGCACGTTAGTTGCGTAGTCACGCGCGGCCCCAACGAACGAGTATATCCGACTGGATCTGAGCGCGGAACATCGACGACTGATATCTCTATGTAGAAGAATTTTTTAGGGAGGCTGGACACAGATGGGGCGCCTGCGCCATCCAGACTCTCCTGCCGCTCACCAGGAAGTTCTAAGCAAACGTTCTCGCAGGACTGCCGCAACCTCAAACTCTTCGAATTCATTTCCACGCCGCCGTTTCATTTTTTTCCTCTTTCGCCGGCTCCTGCTGGTCACTTTGGGGGGTGCGTTTCGACGGTTCGGGCCACCGATCCGTTGTTGTTTCGCCGCCTGTAATTGGGGGCGTTTGTGCAGTTCCATGACTTAGTTGTGCCGTTACTGGCGATAATTTTTTGTTCACGTGTGGGAAAATAGTTCCTGCAAAACGATAAAACAGTTATTAAATGAAGCAACGAAATTTACGATTTGAAATCGGGACGTGGCGGTGGCAAAACTGAAAACAAACGCTGATCGCATGGAGATGCGGTTACCAGGACGCTATTGATAAAACTTGTGCCGAAAGTTCCTTTCTCGGTCCCGATACAGGTGTGCGGTGTGAAACTTTCGTTAAATTATGTTAATGTAAGACAGATTAGAAAAATATGGATCAGAAACGTCGCAGGAGTATTGCGTATAACAAATTCCGTACGTTACGCGTGTCAATCGAACATCCGGTGGCTTTGGATCTGTCGCAGGAAATCACTAGATTGTTTAACGTGAATTACAGAAGAAAACAACGGATATCCGAATACATGTGCGAATCGATACGTTTAACGAAGAGGAAGAAGGCATCTAAATCAACTGTCGGCGAATTAAGTCTACCAAAGAAAATCTCAAGCGCTCATGAAATACGTGAGTATGCTAAAAAGTGTCCCTCCACTTTTATGTCTCGATTCCAAGAGAGGGACATTAAAAATAAAATAAATGGTCGTGGTTTAGAAGAAAAATACCCGCAATCATTAAACACCATAATGGACGAAGCGAAAGAAATGTATCTGAAAATTACACATTTCGCCGGAATGAATATGAAAGTTAAAGCGGAAGACCAACGCTTCGTTATAAAACCTTTCAAGTATTTAGGGAAAACGGACAACTATCCGTTGTATCTAGCAATTAAAGAGCAATTATCACTTAAATGGATTTTACACGAACCTATTATACAAAATTTATTAAAAGAGTGCGTCACAACTTTGCCCTACGAAATACTGAGCTTGAACTTTAATTCAGTATTAACGTTCGACAATTTTATTGATAAACTAACAGATAAACTACAACATGCCAAGTCGCTCGTCAAAGAGTTTTACGTCAAAATACTCAATTTAATCGACTGCCATGGCATAAGTGATGAACATTATTTGGGAGCCTGCACTGGTTTATTATCAGTACATTTAAGCAGAACTATGGCACACACTCTACTACATATTGTGGATTTTACTGCTAATAAACACATGAATCCCTACTTAATATTGCAGGTGAGACTAATTCAGTGCACTCAATCAACATTTATTAGTTTTTTAATTGCTCGTTAAATTGACATTAATATTTTTATTGAATTTTATTTTTACTTGTAATTGATCGAGTAGAAAGAGTTTGGCTTTAGGCTACCCAACCTTTCGGTTCTAAACCTTTTTCTCCAGTTACATGCACTATCCAGTAAATCTCTGCCTCAGGAACCCAATCTTCCAAACTTTTGCCCCATCTCACAGCTTCCAGAATTGAAATAATTTCTTCAAATTATCCTATATTAAATGTTTATTCCTTCTATTTATGTTGTCCTTTTCCATTACTATTCCTATTTTTCCTTTTCCATCAGTCACGTTAATGTAGAATCAATCAATCCTCTCCATCATTCTCTCCATTCCTCGAACTGCTTGCTTTTCATTTTGTTTTTGGGTGAAGCCTTCCGCACAAGTTCATTTTTTCTATTTTCCATCCTGTCTGTCCCAATTCACGCCTGACCGTCGCACTGATGCTTAAGGGAAGATTTGTCTTCTAGGTAACATTCGAAGAAAAACTAGTCCTCACACCAACAGTCGATGCTGTTATAGACGAATACAAAAAACTATTTGACAACATCTGCGCCATTATCACAAAAATGAAATCCTTAGCAGACCCCCAAAAACACCTGTACTTGTGTTTAACGGAGGAGTTCCTCTCGAATTGCATGGAGTCAATCAGCACCAATATCCGAAAGGAGTTCCAACCAATAATAGAGTACCTGGAAGAGTTGGATAAAAAATTCGTGAAAATTTACCCTGATCTTTGTTCAGAAACTTTTCTTAAATCGCTGACGGACATGGATTTTGAGGACGGTTGCACGAGAATGAGTTACTACAAAAATTACATCCAAATGGTCCAGTTCATTCCCAATTTCGAATACTTCCCCGGTGGCAGATTAGAATTAATATCTTACAGAGAAAAACTGCACGTTGCCCTGAAGACCATAACTGAAAACATCTTCAACAAAATGCGTTCGAAACACTACTGGGAGACAAACGACATTTGCGAGTCCTTTCAGTTGATAAACATGAGGGCGTTGAAGAAGGCTGAAACCACCGAGGAATTGATAGAAACTGGCAAGTTCATGGCGTTTGTCAAGGACGAATATTTTCAAAGTTTGATTGATAGAGTTCATGCCTCCCTTGAGTTATTGTCAAAGATCATCATGTTGGGGTTTTTAAGCAAAGAACACATGAAAACCAACGCTGCGGCTATTAATTGGCTGGACCAGATTCCACCAGTCATTGAGCATCACTCGACTGTTTACGAACAGATGAAGTTCGAAGCTGAGGAGAAGTTACAGAAAATCATTGAAGACGTTAATGTTGCTATCAAAGAGGTTTTCCCGTCGTTGGTCATGTTGGATGACATGGATAATATTGAAAATGTTAAAAGTTACTTGCACAGCATTATTGGTTACATGACAAAGATTAAAAATATAGAACAACAAATTTCATGGATAAATCAAGAAGAGGTCTGCCTAAGTTTCCCCAAATCAACCTACAGCGAGTATGAAAACTTGAAAAATTACGTTTATCCTTTTTACCATCTTCTTAAGGTCTGTCTGGATATCCAAAGAAATCTATCAGTTTGGCAAGATGGGCAGTTCGACCACTTGGATTACGACACTACTAATAACCTGGTAGAGAAATATTACAAAGAACTAATACAAACCCAAAAAGATTATAGAAAAAAATTAAGGCAAGCTCAGGATGACAATCTTCCAGTCCGCTTTAAGGGAACAGTAGATGATCCCGACATCCTAAACTGGCCAGCCCCATTAAAACTGTGCGTAAAAGCTATAAAAATGATTGAAGATTTTAAACCGTCTTTAAGAATCATGAAAATCATGTGCAATAAATCATTGAGGAAACGCCATTGGATTGCAATGTCGGAAATCGCCAGTTTCGATATGACCCCAAACGCTGGAACCACTATGAGAAAAATTATGAAATACGATCTGGACGCAAATCTGGACAAGTACGAGATCATAAGCAATGGAGCCATGAAAGAACAACTCTTAAGCCAAAATCTTGATGAGTTGAATGAGCAATGGGAAAAGATTTCTATACAAACAACAGAAGTGAATGGGAAAACTATATTTGTACAATTACCAGAAATAGCTGAAATTGTAGACGACCATCTGATAAAGGTATCAAATATGAAGAGTTCTGTTTTCGTTCAACCTTTTGAGAAGCAAGTGGAGGAGTTCCATGTTTATTTACTAAACATAAATCATTTCTTAAGCATCTGGACCGTTTTTCAGGCAGAGTGGATGAAGTTAGCCCCAATTTTTGAGATAGAAACCATCAGTTTCAATTTAAAGACGGAAAACGAATTGTTTCAGCATTTAGATGAAGTCTTTGAAAAATATGTCAACCTTGTTAAGAAAAATCCGGTTGTATTACATTTAATTTGCAAAACAAACGTAACTCGTGATGTTGAAACTTGCCTTGGCACCCTTGAAGTAATAAACAAAGGTGTGACCAAATATTTGGAGAACATTAGAAGTTATTTTCCTCGATTTTATTTCTTACCTGACGAAGGTTTGATTCGAATTTTATCACAGTCTAAATATCCAAAACAAATAGAACATTGCTTAAGGAAACTGTTCAGATCCATCTATGAATTAAATATAAACGAAGATGATTGTATTTTAGCAATGATCAGTAAGGACAAAGAAACTGTACCGTTTCACACAGCTGTTGACATCAAAGAAGCAAATGGTGATGTTGAAAAATGGCTTAAAGAGACGGAAAATCAAATGGTTGTTACTTTAAAAAGTATGCTCATAGAGTGTAGAAAGTATTGTAAGAAGGACACTTTCATGCAACTTTTTCAAAGATGGCCACAGCAAATTATGGAACTCCACTTACAAATTTTGTTTACGGAAGCTGTCGATAATGCTTTAAGTAGTAGGAGCAAAATCCGATTAAGGTTGTTACTGAAAAAGACTGAAAGCGGCTTTAAAGAAAAATTAGAGCTATTGAACCACGGAGAATTAACAAATTTTGAGCGTGATAAAGTTCACAACATGTTAATAACAGACATGAACAGCAAGTCGATTATAAAATTGCTGTTAGAAAATAATGTAACAGACTTGGACAATTTTAACTGGGAAGTACAATTGAAATATTACCATCAAAGTGAACGGTGCTTCGTTCGGACGCTAAAGTGCACAATAAATTATTTATTTGAGTATCAGGGCAATTTAAACCAAATTATTATAACACCATTAACAGATCGATGTTTCAGATCCCTAATTAATTCAAATTGCTTACACCTCAACGCTTTAATGCAAGGTTCCGCTGAAACAGGCAAAATTGAAACTGTAAAAAGTTTGTCTAAAGCTTTCGCTGTATTGATTATAACCTTTAATTGTTCCGAATGTCTTAATTATCAAACGATTCAGAGATTCCTAAAAGGTTCCGCCATCTGTGGGAGTTGGCTTTGTATTAAAAAAGTTAACTTGGTTCAAAGCGAAGTTTTATCGATAATTTATCAGGACCTTTTGGCCATACTTACGTCGATTAAAAATAAACTGCATAAAGCCAGTTTCGAGGGTGAACTCATAAATGTGAGTCCCACGTGCTTTGTATGCATGACAGTTGACATCAACAAATCAACGAGGAATTTTCCTGAAAACTTCAAACTATTATTTAGATATGTTACGATGACTACGCCTGATCTGAAAATTATTACGGAAGTGGGATTGTATTCCCGTGGTTTCTTGCAAGCTTCCAAACTGTCGAAGAAGATTAATACGTCGTTTAAAATTCTAAAGGACTTTCTTAAAACGGAGAACTCTCAAAACTTCGGTCTTGAGTCTATAAAATTATTACTAAGAGTATGTGGAGAATTTAAAGTAAAACATCCACAACATGACGAAACAGGCATTGTTGCAAATTCAATTAAACAACTAATTCATTCCAGATTAACGGACAAAGAAATTATCATGTTTAACAGCATATTATCGGATATGTTTCCGGGAACTACTCCATTATCCGAGGGAAACGCACACGTGAAAAGTACTGTTGAAAATTACTGTAAAGAGTTTAAACTCATTCCAAATGATTTACTATGCCTGAAAACTTCTGAACTGCATGCGAGCTTACAAATAAAACATGGCGTTGTCATTACCGGCGATACTTCAGCAGGAAAAACCACAATTCTCAAAATATGTTCAAGATTATACGACAACTTGTCTTTAAATATTATAAATCCAAAGACATTTAATTACCAACAATTATTCGGAACATTCGATCCAATATCACGAATTTGGACTGACGGATTGGTTACGAAACTGTTGACGGAATGTCTTCAGGACAGTAACACAAGATGGATTTGTTTCGACGGTAACATTGACTCATCTTGGATTGACAACATAAATAATCTGTTGGAAACTGAAAAGGTCTATTACTTGTCGTCTGGAGAAAAGCTTTTGCTGGACGAACGTCTCTCCATCTTGTTCGAAGTGAAAGACTTGAGGACCGCATCGCCTTCCACTGTAAGGTCTCTAACTAATTTAATTTATGTGCTTCATACGTTTTTAATTTATAGATTTCTCATTGTGGTATTGTCTACGTGGACCCATCAACAATATCGTGGAAATACATACTGGAGTCGTTCATGTCAACTTGTAAAAGTGATTGTGTACAAACCTACAAGCAATACATAAGTGAACTGTTGGAGTGGATCATACCAGCATCATTGGAGTTTCTCCGAAAACACTGTTCGCAGCTTTGTTACCCCGGATTTTTAAATCAAGTGAAGACAACTTTGCTTCTTACAGAAATGATCTTGGATGAAGCATACTCTCACGATGAAGACACGAAAAATATATACTCTTGGATCCAAGCCACGCTAATACAAAGTGGTGTTTGGGGATTGGCAGGCATTTTAAATACTGATTCGAGACACAAATTTGATGAGTTTTATAAACTTTTATGGAAAGGACAGAATAAACATCACCCCTATCCGAAATGTTTAGAGAAACTTGACATTAGCATACCACAGGAAGGGATTTTGTTCGATTTTAATTACATTTACAAGCAAAGGGGTAATTGGAAATTGTGGATCGACATTTTAAAAACACAAAAGATATCTGAGTCTGAATACATGATGGACTTTACGGTGCCAACGGTTGAAACGATGAGATACAAACAAATCATTAACTTGCACATTAAGAACAAGCACAACGTTTTAATTATTGGACCACCAGCTACAGGGAAAACGTTAATGATTGAAGACGTGCTAATAAATGACGTAGATAGAAATGCCTACGATATATCGAGAATAGCTTGCAGCATCAGTATTTCCCCCAGTCAGATGCAAAACTTAATTTTATCTAAACTTACCAGGCGAAAATACGGAGTGTACACTCCTTCAGACAACAAGAAATGCTTAATTTTTCTAGAAGACATAAGCTCAACAAGCATAGATAATTTTAACATAAACTGTACGGTAGAGCTACTTAGGCAGTACTTTGATCATAACGCTTGGTACGACTTGGCCACCTTCAACCCCATTACCATAGAACATGTTAATTTTATAACCAAGGCACATTTGCCTGGTGGTTACAGACAAAAGTTGTCCTCCAGATTCCTCAGGCATTTCTGTGTTTACTCCATCAATAATTTTTCATGTGATACAATAACAAAAATCTATTTTACTACTCTGCAACATTGTTGGAAAAAATCCGGATTTCCCAGTGACACTGCAAATATGGCGACACAGTTAACGCAGTCGACTTTATATATCTACAGGCAAATCCAGAATCATTTCCAACCCAACATAAATCAGTGTCATTATGTGTTCAATTTGAGGGACTTCACCAGAGTTATTAAATCATGTTTGTTTTTAAGGAAAGATACCTACGACAGCAACAAGAAAATTTACATGAAAATTTGGACACATGAAATACTAAGAACTTTTGGTGACAGAATGAACACTCAAGAAGACCACGATTGGTTGTTTGGTAACATAAAACACTGTTTTCAAGAATACTTTGAAGAAAACATTAATGAAATATTTGAAAACTTACTTGAAAATGAAGAAATCACGATACAAAATTTAGAAAATCTCATATTTGGATTCAATGGAGAGGTGGATAATCAAGGTGTTCAAAGATACGAAGAACAAACCAATATAACCACTCTTCTGGAAACCGTCAATACGTCGTTGATGGAGTTCAATAAATCTAATAGAGTAAAACTGAATATAACAGTCTTCAAAGACTCGATACTGAGACTTGTTAAATTGTCCAGAATTCTTAAATCATCACCAGGAAATGCCTTATTAATTGGTATTAGTGGTTCTGGTAGAAGAAGTCTTACAAAACTGGCTTCTTACATAAACAACATCAAATTCATGCAACCCAACATTACAATGAACTACTCAGGGAAAGACTGGAATGATCAAATCAAGTCAATTTTGAAAGAATCTGGAGGATTTGGGAATCAAGTTGTATTTCTTTTGAGAGAACAAGACATTTTACATGACCTGTTTCTAGAAAACATTAATTTCTTACTTAAAGGAAGCGAAATTCCTATTCTGTATAATCCTAATGAAAGACAGGAAATTTTAGAACTCGTCAGATTGGATGCTCAAGGCGGCAACAGAAACGTTGACATAAGTTCCTCGTCAGTTTTTCTATTTTTTCACAAACGTTGCTTACTTAATTTACATTTGTTCATCTGCTTAAATTCTAGTGATTCAAAATTGAGCAAACGTTTAAGCATGTACCCGTATTTAACCAATTCGAACGTGATCTGGTGGAATGATTGGCCTGATCAATATTTTGAAGATGTAGCAAAAGTGTTCATTAAAGATGTCAATGTGTCCGACGAACTGAAAACTATTTTACCGAAAGTTTTCGTTAATTTCCACAGATATATTCAAATAAAGACTCGGGTACCTTTAAAATATCATCGAAGGATCCATATTACCACCTCCCATTATGCTCACATGGTAAATTTATTTGTAAAACTAATACATAAAAAACAACAGAGCCTATCAGAGACAAAACATAACTACACTTTGGGTTTGAATAAATTATCCTACGCAGCAAACCAAATCTTGGACATGCAAAAGTCTTTAGCTGAATACCAACCACAGTTGGAGGAAATGACTCAGAAAGCTGCCGAAATGACCAAACAAATCGCCCTGGAAACCATAGAAGTCGAAAAAGCTTCAGCCTTGGTAAGAACTGATGAAAAAGTTGCCCATCAGCAGGCGGAAGTCGCACAAATCCTCAAGTCCGAATGTGAAGCCGAATTGGCACAGGCAATTCCTATATTGGAAGACGCCATATCCGCCCTTAATACTCTAAAGCCTTCCGACATCACCTTGGTAAAGTCTATGAAAAATCCTCCAGACGCCATTAAGTTAGTTATGGCTGCTGTCTGCGTTATAAAGGACGTGAAACCTGATAGAATACCCGATCCTTCAACGGGCAGGAAAACTCTCGATTACTGGGGACCAAGTAAACGAATCCTGGGAGACATGAATTTTCTGCAAACGTTAAAAGAATTCGACAAAGATAACATAAAACCTGAAATCATGGTTAAAATTCGTAAAGATTATCTACCTCACAAAGACTTTAAGCCACACGTTGTGGCAAAGGCTTCGAGTGCAGCTGAAGGTTTGTGTAAATGGATTATTGCAATGGACATGTATGATAAGGTGGCCAAAGAGGTGGCTCCAAAGAAAGAAAAACTAGAAAAGGCTGAAAGGGAATACTCCGAAACTATGAGAGTGTTAAACGAAAAGAAGGACGAAGTTGCCAGAATTGAAGAGAAGTTGGCGTCCCTCAATGAACTGCTGTTGGAGGCAAGACAAAAGCAACAAACCTTACAAAAAGAAGTGGATGTGTGCAAAGAGAAGTTGAGAAAGGCCCAAAAATTGATTGGAGGGTTGAGTGGGGAAAAGATTAGATGGATGGAAATTTCAGAGAAACTGCAGTATCATTATGATTGTCTTACTGGCGACATTTTGTTATCTTCTGCTCACATTTCTTATCTGGCAGGTTTTGTGAAGTGTGAAAGAAATGATATTATTAATAATTGGTATGAGGTGATTAAGGAACGAGATGTGCCAATTTCTAACAAGTACTCTTTTGAAAAAGTAATTGGTTCAGATAGGGATATTGGAACTGCACAAATGCAAGGTCTTCCAAACGATTCGATTTTTGTTGAAAATTATTTAATATTAAAGAACACTATGTTTTATCCTTTATTTATTGACCCACAGTACTCAGCTAAAAACTGGGTTAACAACAAGGAAAAAAACAATAATTGTATCAGAACTCGTCTAACCGAGAATTATCTTGAAAAAATAATAACAGCAATTGAACTAGGTAGACCGGTATTAATTTATAATGTGGGAGATGACATACCACTTAACCTAATGTCATTTCTCGAAAAGCAAATGATAGTGAACGGTGAAGTTTTTTATTTCATTAATGAACGGGAAATTAAGGTGCATAAAAATTTCAGGTTTTACATGTTTACCAACAAACACAACCCACATTATCCACCTGTAATATGGAATAGATTGACCATAATTAATTTTTACATTACAAAAACAGCTCTAACTGAGATGCTCTTAAATATAATAATCGAAATAGAAAAACCCGAATTTAAAAAACTCAAAGCTGATCTGAGCAAACAATTACGAAAAAACGAAGCTGAAATTAAACAACTAGAAGAAAAAATTCTGTACACTTTAACTGAATCAGAAACAGATATTTTGGAAGATGAATCTTCAATAGTCATACTGCAAGAATCAAAGGATATGGCTAAAAAAATTAGATTAAAGCAAGAGGATACCAAGCAACTGCAAAGGCCAATTCTTGAATTTAAAAAAGAATACGTTGATGTAGCTGAACATGCATGTTCTATTTATTATTGCATTAAAGATTTGTTTCAAGTGCATTATTTGTATCAGTTTTCTTTGGAATGGTTTGTTGACGTATATTTTCATTCAATCATAAATGCCAGCACGTCCAGATTAATAGAAGAAAGACGGAGAAGTTTAAAATTAACCTTCACCTATAGTTTATATCTGAAGACTGCTGAAAGTATGTATAATAAAGATCGATTATTACTGGCATTTTTAATAGCTTCTAATATTCTTATTAACGAGAAGAAAGTGAGTCGGGATGAGTACTGGTATTTTCTTTCTGGCGAATGTAACTTCGAATTACAAGAAGAAAATCCACTTCCAACGGAAATTTCTAAGAGCAAATGGAGTGGACTTTGCCACTTATATATTTTACCATGTTTTCAGGGATTCAGAGAGGACCTCATTGAAAACATTGCATTTTGGAACGACTTTTTAACATGCAACGACCCATTTTCTGTCCCATTGCCCGGTGAATGGAACGACAGATTAAATTCTTTCCAGAAACTGATATTAATAAAACTGTTAAGGCCTGAGAAACTGTATAACAGTTTGCCGAAGTTTGTTGAAAAAGAAATTGGCGATAAGTTTACAGAACCTATAGAAATGAACATTAATGCAATTTATAATAAATCCTACAACCTTCAACCAATAATTTTCATTGTGACTGGCGGTGAGAATCCTTTGAAGGAGTTGGAGAAGCTGGTGTATCGAAAGCAATACAAGAACAAGTTTTTCACGATTTCCTTAGGTCCGGACTGTTGCGAGAAAGCGACCAACATGATGGAGGCCGCAAAACTTCAGGGCTCGTGGATTTTCCTGCAGAACTGTCAATTCTCCAGAAATTTCCTCTTCGACTTGGAATCAAACATTGAGGGCACGGATTTTCAAAGCACGCACGAGAATTTTCGACTGTGGCTAAGCGTAGAACCTTTCCCTGAAATACCGGAAACCCTATTACAGAACTCAATAAAAATTATAAATGAGCCACCACAAAGTTTGCGACAGAAACTTATAAAATTGTACAAAGAGGATCCAATAATTGATGAAAGTTTTTATCGTGGTTGTCCCGGAAAACATGCCTTATTCGCACGCCTGCTTTACGGTTTAGCGTTCTTTCATTCGAAAATCCAACAGAGACAAAAAATATATTCGCTGGATGCGCCGTATTTATTCAGTGATAAAGACTTTCTGGTATCGGTTAGGCAGTTACAATCTATAATAAACGAGCCGAATTTTACGTTCAAAAAGTTAATTTATATCATAGGAACGTGCAATTATGGCGGCTATGTTGGTAGTAATTACGGTAAAAAGCTTGTTAAAGTTCTGCTGAAAGAATGCGTGAACAAAGACGCAGTTAAAAACACCACGTTTACTTTTAACAATGTATTGAATTATGGCCTTCCAAACAAAAATGATCATCAGGATTTTATGCATTACATTGAAAAACTTCCGGCGAATGATATGCCAGAGATTTTTGGACTCAATCCAAACACCGATGTACGAAAAGGTTTACAGTATAAAACCGAATTTTTTGCGTCGCTGCTAAACGCCTCACGACTAAATCAAAGGAATACGATTCACAATAACGAGACGTTAATTTTATGTATTGTTTCTGAAGTGCTTTGTTTACTCCCGGATTGTTTACAAATCAACAACCAACACGTCGAAGATTTTAAATATTTCGTTGTGTGTAAAGAAATAAAGCAATACAACTTGATCATCAAAACTGTTAGAAGATGTATGGAGGAGGTGCGAGACGTTTTAGAAGGTCATACCACAATTAACTGCAGGATTCAAACTGTCATGGAGAGGCTATTAAATGATGAAATGCCTGATGAGTGGTTAGTTGTAACGAAACACGTCTATCATAAGCTTTCTCATTTTCTTAAACACTTTTCAAACAATCTTAATTATATTAAAAGACTTTCTGAAGGTACAATTCAGGAGTATGAAGTGGCAGCACACTTTTATCCTAAGGCATTGTTATGGGCTTTAAAAGTAAATTATTCGAAGAAGTACAATGTTGATTTGGAAAAAATCGTCCTGGAGAATAATGTTTTAAAAGTCAACAACATGGAGGATTGTCTGAAAACATCTAGTTTGTATTTGGCAAATGCATCTTGGAATTTTGAACTGAATCAGTTGGAAGAGAATTTGTACAATAAAGTTTACACGGTAATGCCTCCCATAGTTTTTAAACCAATTTTAGAAGAAGAAGTCACCAGTGACAAAAAGTATAAATGTCAGGTTTACCATAGTGACCAGAAAAAAGAGAGAATATTCGAAAAAGACTGCATTTATATTATGTCGGTGTTTTTGAACACTGGAATTGATCCAGCTCATTGGATGAAGCGTGGCGTAGTTTTGTATTGTAATGTTGATATGGAGTAGAACGTATTCAGGAGAATGAGATGACAGAACTTTAAGGCATTGTTGTGGGCTTTAAAATTAAATTATTCGAAGGAGCACAATGTTCATCTAGAAAAAATCATCCTAGAAAAGGTGAACAATATGGAGGATTGTATATTTAGTTTATATTTGTCAAATGCATCTTGGAATTTTGAGCTACATGGAAGAGAATTTGTCCAATACAGTTACACAGTAATGTCTCCCATTTAGTTTTTGAACCAATTTTAGAAAAAGAAGTGTCCAGTAACAAGAAGTACAAATGTCAGATTTACCTCAGTGGCCACAAAAAAGAAGATATTCGAAGAAATCTGCAATGATATTATGACGGTGTTTATGAGCACTGAAATTGATCCAATCCATTGGATGAATCATGGCTTAGTTTTGTATTGTAATTTTGATAAGAAATATAAAATATTTACAATTTATTAAACATTTTTAAAAAAATTATGAAGTTTTATTGGCTCAAATAATGTATGTATCCCTTATACAAATACAAGAAATATTCGTGATAAAAATGCGATAGTAGATGCGTCACCGGAGTGTAAATCATCCAATATTGAAACTCTTTATAGGAATTTCACTCCGACATGGAATTGTATTTTTTTGTTGATAGATGTAGAAACCCCGATTTAATAATATGGGATGGAAGATTGATTTTCATTCTAATTTTCGGATATGCTCAGGTGTTGATAGATTCCCAATCTGATTCCAATTCCGACATGAATATTCATAATTTTTATTGAAATTGGATAATTTAAAAACAAAGTCGAAATTTATAATCCTTTTAAAATCACATCTGGTCACTTTACCCAAACAACTTCAACGAAAACCCCGCTAGGTTTAATATTCGAATGCCGCCGTTTACTTTATGTAAATATTAATTTAAATTCTGAATTAATTGTAAAGAGTTGGTTTTATATTTAAATTTTAATAAAGTCATTTGGATAATTAAGGTCCATGGCTGTTGGTTGCATGATCCGCTGCTGGTTCGCCCTGGTGGCTGCACTCTGTGGCTCAAATATTAATTCTCTTTCCATTTTTTTTTAATTCATGTGCTACATTCAAATAAATAAAATATTTTTATGCTATGTTACAAAGTAATCATTTCCCTTTTACAATGGATTTTCATTCAATTCTATAATGTACTTTTGGTTTAATTCTTTTTTATAGTATAGAAATAAGGAATTTGTTCCTTTGTGTAATGTTCAGAACAATATGAGCTGAAATCTACTCACATAATCTCTATGGCATATAAGACAAACGAGTGATACAATACTTTTATGTAAAAATAATATTTATCCTCCATTTGATTCAAGTAAGCATGTGTTTAAAAATACATTTTACGTCGACAAAGTGATTGTTTCTTTATGTTTAATAAATATTTATGTCTGCATTGACATTGAGGAAACCTCAAGGGACGGAGCAAGTTTGAAAACGCTTCAGTATACTGTAGATGACAGTAAGTGGCATGTGTTATCTAAAGTCAGCAGGAGCTGAGCCCCAATCTGAATACAGATCGTCACCACAATGCTTTTGACTTTGTACCATACAAATATATCCGATTAACTATTAAACTTTACCAAAATTAGCATTAAACCGTTTAACAACAAACTTACGAAAACGATCACGCCCTATTTAAACGCGAAAAAGAAAAAAAAAAAATCAGTGGAAGCGTAACATAATCTGAATTCAGATTGTGGCATTGCGTGTATACGATTTTCGGATAGCACACGTCTCGGGCGCATCATCTTAGATGTGTGGAGCCTTCAAAGTGTGCGACTTTTCTAGTACACCTTTGGGAAGACACCGAGAATTTATATACACGCTCCCGCCCAGTCTATTACATCCTGGAATACCACAACTCCGCCAACTAGGGCCGCTCCACTTCTCCACTCCACCAAACGAACAGGACCGTCCTTAAACTTATTCAGCTTGTCCTAGTTTCTTTTTTAATCGGACGCTGTTATTTGTTCGGCCAGTTTAAAACTTTAAGAAGTTGATGTGCTCACTTTAATGAGTGGCGGACAAAATATAATCGAATTGTATTAAACAATCCGGTTACTGAAGTTATTGCCTCAAATAGTATCATGAAAATTGGGTTATTGCACTTATTAACAATTTACTTCCGCCAGTTCATTTATAAACTTGACAATCAATAGTTTATAAGCATTTTTTGCCCAAACTCAAACAGGGAAACTTTTATTTGTAATTTGCTTGCCAGTTATATGAGTTTCGCTTCGAATTTGACTGTAAAGGGAATAAAACGGTTTTAATCATAGTGTGTCTGGCGTAAATTTTATGCTATGCGTTATTTTCATCACACGAAAAGATGTAAAACATTTTACTATGGGTTTTACTGAACATCAAAATCATGTCTTTATTTGTAACACCGTTAAAGTAACTAAATAACTTTTTTTGTGCTCACAGTATGTTAATGTATAAAAATAAAACCTTCTTTTCGCGTTCCAATTTTAACAAATATTTGTGGAAGTGTCAGAATAAAATATCAGCCATAAAAGCCGCAAATAAATTATATGAAGGAATAAACTTGTAAAACTATAAAAATATGGAATTATGATGGAAGCTGTGGAATTATAAAGTTTTGATATTTTGCAATCAAACAATAGTACAAAAAACACCGGGTGTTTCAAAAATAAGGTAAAATAGAGAAAATACTGAAAATGTTAACGTACAGTAGGAGCCATAATTAGAGCAACTTATTAAAATATATTAAAAATGTGAGTAGTACTACTTAAAGTGGATGCTTATTACTATTTTTTTGTTATTATTGTGTCTACCACGCAACTGTTCAATTTAATTTTATTCTTTAAAAAATTGATTACATCTATATTTTTCAATGAGCAAAATTTTTTTTACGTTACGGTATTTCATTGCTCTCTATTAATTTAAATCGATTCTTTGTTAACAGTCTTTTGCTTATTATAAAAAAAGAAAAAAAAAACATAAATGGAATATGAAAGTTTTTTCTTAAAATAAACCCATGAATCGCACCGTTAAATTTTTTATCTTACATTTGGAACAGGATATCATTTACTTTTGTAAAAATTTGGCGCCATCTAGAAGACAATAGCAGCATCACAGAAAAATAAAAATTATAATAGCATCATCTACCGATGAACGGCCTTAATACAAGTATCGGGTAACCAGTAACAATTATAAAAAAGTTGTGGGGTATCGATGATTGGTGTCAGTTGACCAATTAATTAGGTTTGTGTTATTGACATCGGTATTAGAACATGATATCAACTAATTAAATTAATCTGCAAGAGGTCAATAGCACGTTATGCATATCTGTATCGGATTGAATAAATTGTTTACTCTCCATTACCCCCTTCCCTCTGCAAATTGCGCATATATCACAAAGTCCTTAGCACACAAATTTGAAATCAATACTAGGAGAGGAAAAAATGATTTTGGTGTATCATCATTAGATGGATATAAAAAAAGCGATTTCGAAAATGTAGGGCACAATAATAAGAACAAAAGTTAGCCACCGTGTTCATTAGTAGAAACACAGAAAACAATTAAATTAAATAAATAATTTAGAATTGGTGGGTGTGGATTTAAGTCGGCAAGCGTTAAACATTTTGCTAACTGCTTAATCGTTATTGCTGTGTTTTACCACAATTACCCTATTCATTGGCCGCCCCAGTTATTCCCCACTCGCAATGCTATATCAAACAAATTACTCTTAATAGTTAGCTCAATTAATTTTTCACGCAATATAAGTGTCAAAGCTATTTAACCAAACGATAGAGACAAACTAACACGAATAAAAATTGTAATGACCAACGATCGAAGTAATTGAAGCAAATCAAAGGAATAAAAAGTTACAATCACGACTAGAAATAATTTCGCGTATAATCAGAACGTTCAAACATGAATGAGTACCTGCAAATTGGACGATCAGTAAACTTGTCGGTTCATTTGATTCCATCTTAATTAATTTGATGTTTAGAGTGCGTTGATCTATTAATGTAACGTTCAATAATTTCTGATGAGCCAACTAATAGTTTCGTGAAATTTATTGGTGTGTATTGGTTAAACTGTGCATTAAATAATTGCTTCACTAAGGTGCAAGATGCAATTAACGCTCATGTAATTATAAAATAGTTACTGTGAGGTCTCTCATAACCGGACACTTATGGTTCCGCCGGTTTTGTCTGTTTATTAAAGGCGTCCGTCCGTACCAAAGAACTTTACAAATTTATTTCGTTTTGACGACATTCTCTGTAAATAATTTTAATTTCGATGGTACTAAATTAGGTTCTGATAATTCATGAGCAATTCCGTTATACAGAATTTGATTAACAACAAAAAATAATTCTGTTGATATGGATATTTTTCTTTTTTTTTTTTCAAACGCGAACAATTTTATTAAAATTCAACTAATTTTTTACTGGATTTTTTTGATAAACCTATTGAATTAATTGGATTAATTCTACAATTTGTTTTATTTGAATTAACTGAATTAACTGTGTTTATTTTGATCTAGCTGGATGAATTGGATTATTTGGACTTACTGAATTAATTAATAAGTTCGATCAGTCAATTGAGCTTATTTATTCAATTTATTATACATATTGAACCAATTGGATATAGTGGACTAACTCGATGAATTGATTTAGTTAAAGACTAGGATTAATTGGACTACCTGTTTCAATTGAATTAACAAAATCAACAAAAAAAAATCTTTTAACTTATAAAATTCAATATTTTTATGGCATAAATTGGTTCATCCAGTTTTTTCTTAAAACGAGTAGAATTTTATAATTTTTTTAATATAAATATAATAGGTCACTCTTTTACTGTAATATGACAATAATTGGTCAAAAACTTTTCATTTTTTTATATATTTCAATTATTAATTAAACCTAGATTTATTCGACTTATAGGTTTAATTGTGGACTGATACTCGTATGTTTAATTAGGTTTATAGGAAAATAAATAGAATGGGTTACTCTTTTATGTCCCAATAATTAAAAATTATTTTGCATTTTTGTTGATAAATTGAATTATTTGGTCCTATTAAATTAATTGTACATATTGGGCATAGATGAATTGGACTCAGTAATCTTATAGGTCTATTTAGACTTATAGGACTGATTATATAACTTTGACTTGTTTTAACAAATTGTATTTATTTGTTATATTGATAGAATTTGTTGTACATATTGGAGTAATTGAATATATAATACATTTAATTTATTGGATTGATTGAATTTCTGTGAGTAATTGGTAAATGTGATTAATTAGAGTAATTAGATTTATAGGAGTTATTAAATGTATTTATTTTAATAAATATATAATAGATTTTTATGCGCAAATTTATTTAAGTTTTTTGCATCTCAACAAAATCATTGTGGAAATTTAATAGTGGAATATTTTACCTTTTTATTCGAATTTAACCAACTATTCATAATCATGGCAACATGAAAAATGTTCAATTGTAAATTAATGATGAACAATCGACCCCATAAATAATACATCTCAAATAACAAATGACTACGAATGTAAAATATGCAAATAAGCGTAATATATTTAAATATTATTTAAAATTTTAGTAAAACAACAATTAATATTTTAACTGAATTATTTAATATAATAATAGATTAAACTCACTTATTATTATTGAACCATTTAAATAATTATGCCATAAATACGCATAATAAATTACACAGGTCAAAAGTTTTATTAATTATAAAAATCAACAGTGGAAAATAAATTTTATTTGTTATAATTAAATTAAATAAATAATAAATTTTTTAATATTCTAAGTATAAATAAATTATGAGTTAAAGTTTTTATAATTACAAATTGAAAATAAGGGCAATTAAATAATCATTAACCCTTTGTTCCCTATGTTATTAATTTATAGCACATAAACTGTCAAAACCAATAAGCTCAACGTGAAATTAATAATTGTAAGTTGGAAACTTCCGGTTAAATGGATTTATTCCCAAATAATAATTTGAATGGATATACTAGAAATAAAAAAAATCATGACGAATAAAAGTTATAAACAGTAAATTCAATTTATATTATGGAATTTGGTATTAAATGTCTTAAAGAGAAATAAAATTTCTCGTGTTAGGACAAATGAAAATACAATAGAACCGTATTAAAGTTGATAAAATTCTTCAAGAATTAAATTGTATTGTGTAGTATAGTGTTGTTTGGCAACAAGAAACAAACAAGTTGAATTGAAAAGGGAAAAGGGACCGAGACTCAATCAAGCGATCTCAATGACCAGTTTCACCTGACTTTGGAGGGGAAAATGGGAGTTGATGGGGGATGATGGGGTTTCTCTCATTGCCACATATCTTGCTTCTGTTGAAAGGATCATATCTGGAATATGTGACTGGCATGATACTACGCGATTTAGGGCTATTTCTCATGACTAGTCGCCAAAGAATGGGATGAATACCGATCAGAATATGTCTACCACCACAATATTTTATATATAAATTTAACTATACACTTCCTTAAGCATTAAAACAAATGATCATATTGGATATATCTGTCTCCTCCTTTATGTCTCTATATTTTTATGGATTTTACTCACATCAAACGGCTGTAATAAAATCACCTTTATGTTGCAAAAGTTATACTAATATAAAACGGAATCAATTGTTTCATGTATCTGTATTATTGGAAAAGGTATTGGCTGTTCACTTTGATGTTACCGGGAAGTGATGTGTGAATTGTATTCAACAATTATTGGTATCTGTTGCCTAAAACGCTTCGACTCAACACGTTCCATTCATTCGAACTAAATCCCATGCATTCTCCAAATTATGCAACAACATTTAGTAACAAAACTTTACCAAATCAAATAAAAACAGACGAATAATAAATAATAAAGCCTAATTAAAGTGCTCCCTGTGGACGCTTCATCGTTCACCAACCCGAAAATACGTGTTAATCTGTTTACAACTGTTACAACATATTAAACAAAACATTTACAAACGGACCCTATCAAATTTATTACACAAAAACCAAAAACAAAATGCCTGAATAATAAATGTCGATTTTTACAAAGGTTTATTGTGGTACTTTATCTCGGTGACCTCGTCATAAATGTCGGGATTAACCTGCGACTCGGTGGTGGGACCGGGGGTGGGCAGCGTGTCGCCCGGTTTCGTCAGCGCCAAACCGTCCGTACCCATCCTCATGCAATCGAAATGGAGCACCAGCAAAGAGGCGGACTCGATGCGTGTCTCGAAGTCCAAGCACATGTGCAAATTCCGGCCGGGCGTGCGGATGTCGAACAGTTTCGCGCACACGTCCATCGACAGCGGCAAATATGGTATCGGGAGCGGCAGGCAGAGCGGCGGCGGATTTTTCGCTGAAAATATATCAGCATTCACTGTATTTCAGATGCTAAACATAAACATTACATTACACTAGATTACAAATTGACACACTAAATCTAAAAATCAGGTTCAATTTTTTTATTGAATCAACTAACAATGAATTGTTTTTTTTTTTTAATTTTTCAATAAATCCAATATATTCTTTGTAATTGGCCAATTTGGCTAAACAAGCATTCAAATTAAAGATAAATGACCATTTTACAACTAAAACAAGTAGGTAGTACTAGATAATAGTACTTGAATGCACCAGGCACATTTAGAGAGTCCTTTCAAATAATATTTATTGTTTAATTCAAAGATAATAATAATATTATAAATACATCAAATTTAGAAGGAATAAAACTGTAACCTAATTATACTTTTCATTTTCATTAAAAAAACATCAAAACTATAGAAAATTTCAATTAGTTTTTCGTTTATCTCGAAGATATAAAGAAATAAAATAAATATATATTTAAAATGAGTAGATAATACCAGGAAAACCCAACATTTCGAACAAATATCTAAGACCCTCTTCTTCAAATCTTTTACCTTACTTTTAAAACACTTTTTACAAGATGCATTATATACAATATGACCATACAAAGAAATATTTTTTACGCGAAAGTCTGTGAAAAAATAATAAAGAGATCAAATTTGTTCAGATGTCAAATAATAATAATATTTATTTTTAAGACATTAAAGTTGTGGCGTATATTTTTTCAGCATTTAGTTCAAATTCCAGACGAACGTCACTGAAAAAATTGTTGATATAAAATCACCCTGTATCACAAAATGAAACCCAGGAAAAGCTTCCTTAAATATTTTAAATTACTTTTACACATTATATATACAGATTAATACAAAAATGTTAAAATAAAAAAAGAATGTACAAGTACATATATGTACATAAAATTTAAAAGGATCATAAACAGAAATATAGATTTATAGTTTAATTTTTAGTTTAGTAAGTTAAAAAAACTACTAAAAAAATCTAAATTAATTTCCACTTTATCTCGAAGATATAAACCATAAATATTTAAAGTATTTTTAAATCCTAAAAACGTGGGGGTATTTGGGTTATTTATTTTTATTTTACTTAATTATAAATTTTTTTCTACGGCACTGGACTAGTTTTTATCACCAAGGTAGCGTGGCCGAGCGGTCTAAGGCGCTGGTTTAAGGCACCAGTCTCTTCGGAGGCGTGGGTTCGAATCCCACCGCTGCCAACTTTTTTTCCCAGCATAATTATCCAAATTATTAGTTTTCACACATCACATGATAGCAAATTTATATGTGCAAATGTAATAAACTAGAACTATTCGATATTACGCCAATTTTATACAGATCAAAGTAACAATTATATTATTGCTATTAGTTTGGAAATGTTTATCATTACTACTGATGCGTAAAATATGTTAATTACTACCGGAGTTACAAGGTATTAATTATAATGAACTAAATTCAGTCAACAAACCAAAACATGTAAATGTTTACTTTCATAATCTCTCTATTATCCTGTAACGTTTTTGAACAATTTTATTCATTTTTATTGTGTGAGATGTTTAAAAATATTCTGTTGAAAATTTACAGTTAATTGTTTTATAAAAAGCTGTAAGTTAAAATAATTTGGTTATATTCAAATATTACATACGTATGTTAGATTTATATTGGTGGAATAAAATTAATTAACAGTAATTCAAAATTACATAGATTTACGGTCTCACAGTTGCGTGTAATGTCAGAAATATGTTAATTATCTCGACAGTTTCCAGTTGTATATATGAATGGGCAAACTTTAACCAATAAATTTCACCGAACTGTTCAAATATTGATTAACAGTTTTGGAAAAAAATCAAATCCAGAATTGATTTGTCCGTTGTCAAAGTGCATCCTGTATAAATTAGCATGTTACCATGGCGGTATTATTTCTCAATAATATAATCAGCAGTAGATTTAATACAGAAACACCCTATCGCTTACATGTCTAAATCCCAACTGAGCATTGTCAGCTAATCCAATAAACTTCAATTTAGGTAATAACGGTTCGAACTGCACAATACATGAAATGTCACCACTCAATCCTAACAATATTATGAAATTAGGATTATACGAATTCTCGAATATCAAATCCTTTACATCTGTGCAGATATCGTCGGGAATAACGAGCCCTATTTTAAAATTTCTATGCTATTTTATGTGATTTATGATGGGGGGAAATTCTTTTACTTCTTATACAAGGTGTTTCTAAAGTGGTGGTTCAAATTTGGGATAATGAAGAATATTTATTCTAGTATTAATTTAGTTGTAATATTTGAAGTAAGTTAAAGTGATTTTCAAACAATACAGAGTGGATATGATAAGGAACCTTTGATTAGTTTTGAATTGTAGATGTATATTTTAAGAAAATACACACCAAATTTAAACACGATTGCATCAAAGGGTACATAAATATGAGAATAAAACAATTTTTGAAATTTTTATTTAAGTGACAGTATTTCCTTCAGAACAAAACTTGAATATTCATTATTGGACGTGTTCAACCTATTTCCAAATTTAGATCAACTATTTTAAAAACATGTTGTATTTTTAATTAGTTGAAACTGCACATTTCTGTATTAATAATAATAAGTCAGCCGTGATGTGGATTTTATAAATTAAATATTATTTTAGTAATACAAAAACCATGTTACATTACCTGAAAATGTGGAACTAAATACAGAGTTCTCATCCATTAACATATTCATATTAACCGAAAAGTCATCTGGGTCGTATGTGAAGTTCATGCAGCCTAAAAAATGAAATAAAATGGCATTAGAGACGTTTAAATTGCGGGCTTAAAGATAAACGATATTCTAATGTGAATTTAAATCAGTTTGGCGGATATATCCCTTGGAAGTTGGCTTTTCGGAGAAGGATCATAAAAAATATATATCCGAAATGGAATTGGTCCATGATGTGACAACGTACGCGTGTTTTTCTATTCACGTTTCCGGGAATTGATTTATTTTATTAATTAAAAATGAATAAACCATTAGGAGAGTAGAGCAACCAAATAATGTCGTTAAAGTGGTATTAGTTGGTCCATTCAACAGAGGAATACTTTGTGAATTTATATCATCTTAATTTCCTTTCCAACGGTTTTATTTAAATATAATAGTCTTTAATTTTAAGAATAATTGCCCTAATTTAGATAAATTGGGGCAGATAATTTTAAATTATTTGAACGGGAGATATTTTTGGTACGATAATTTTAAAAATTTTATTTTAACGGCATATTTTAAGTCCCCATCATATTAATTAATCCTCTCCGCCTTTTATTTACTTTGTTGCGAAACTTTGTTAATTCTTGAAAGGGGGAAATTACCGACATTCATTCAAGTGCATTAATTAGACGAAGCGAATTGTGTCTTATTATTTACCTTCCCTATTGAAATTGAACTGGTCAAAGTTGAAACCTAGGCAACAACCACACGTGAGAGTTTGACATGTGCATCCGTTACTCCTGAAGCCAACCCTTCTGAGAAGTCCTCTGGTCTTGGTGGATGATTGGTCATTCGAGCCGAACGTGTTCATCAAACTATTCTCAATTGATGTTATACGAAAAGGTAATCGAGATTTTGGATCGTAGTACACTGACATGGAAGATATGTTGGCATCTGTAACTCAAAGTGACATTGTAATTGATTACCAGACGGTTTTGCATCCTATCTGACACTCTATCGGGGTACATCTGGCAAATTTCCTTTTACACCCGATATTACAAATGTGCTTCACAAATAATACATGCATACATTTACTCCTGTCATTCAATTATAAAATATTCACTGCTTCACATTACGGTAAAGCACAATTGTCCACAATCTAATATCATATAATAACATTCCTGCCAAAACAGTTTCAATTTATATGGATTTATTTGTAAATGGATTGAATAATTTTAACTATTATCACATCAAAGTGAGTCAGTCAGTCAGTCAGTCAGTCAGTCAGTCAACAATAAATCGCCAGATGATTTTAATGATTATATTCAACAAAATATAAATAAACATTTTAACAAAAGTCTATTTTGTTTCACGATAAGGCGGACAACAAATCGACACTATTTAAAATCAGACTAATACACATAATTAGTTGAGAGAAACGTCAATAAAATCTTGAAATTTGACTTGATACAAAAAAATTTATAAAATATATTATTAAAACAAAATAGAAAGCAGTAGATCAAGACACTTGAATGCACCAGTTTTAACTCAAAAAATACAATAAAGAAAAAAATTAGTATAGTATAGTCAGATAGACATTTTTTGTCACCTAATATTATAGATATGTAATAGAAAAAAATAAAACAATTGTTAGAAAGAGCTTTCAAATAATATGTTAACAGAGAAATATTAAAATATAATGTAAAAATGTGTTTAAATTACTTTTTCAGATATCTAAAATTATAAATACATAAAGTTTGAACAAGGCTGCACTTTTCAACAGCATTAAAAGGGCCAAATAAATTTTAAAAAAAAAAAGAACGAACATCTTGCCAAAAGTCAATTATGTTCCATCGGGCAAAGACTCCAGTTAAAAAGTTAAAAAGCAAGGCAACAAATCGAAACAATTTAAAATCAAGCCGGTGAAGATAATCGATGAGAGAAAATGGCGATAAGATCTTGAAATTTGACTTCCTGTTGTGCGCCGAGTAACTATGTACTCGCGTATGCATTCTAGGACAATACAAATAGAATTTCAATAGGTATAAATTACACAGTACAATCTGCGACAAATATTTCCTTATTATCTGAATTATAACGCGCCGCATCTGCCGGTAAATTAAGTTTCCTCTCGATTCAACGATAATTTACTGTCGACTGTCTATATTTCAAAGATGTACACAGTAGTGTTAATTAATTTTTCCTTTGAGGATCCACCATTATAATAACAGTTGTTAATTAACTGTTTATTAATATGGCACATATTACGTGGCTCTCGTTTTAGTTTAGTTTCACAGTTGTGTGGGTAATTTTGCAAATTTAATTCAATCCTAATTACACATTGGACTGCAACAAACCAGTGCGTTAATTAATTTCCACCTGCTTTTATTTCATTAACGTATTAATTAAGCACACAAAACAAGTTGACAACATGCAAAAGTTATTTCAGATAAGTGATAAGGAAGTAATGGTGGCGAATCGATGAGACATTTATAAAAAGATAAACTTACTTCGTCTTGCAGCAGCAGGAGCGTCCTCAGCAGAATAATGAAGAACCGAACATAAAGCGCACAGCACACAAAAGAAATAATAACTCATATCGTCCTCGTCCGTTGCAAGTCAATGTATTCATGCACTTCGAACGGAATGAAAGAGTCCGCCGATATAAAATTTAGGGTAAATAATACATTAATACCTAAATGCCCACTATGCCGACATAACAGGCACGGACTTGAAATCAATCAATTATTTATTTAAGTACAACAGACTATTTACAGCTTTTTACTGGCTGTCTGACCGTACATATAACGTCATGAATTCGGTAAAAAGAAGGAGGTTAGTGGACCATACATCAATAAATCTTCATTCGATGTAGAACGTGAGACATTTTTAAGCGCAAAGGATCACCACCAAACTACATTCTTCAAACACATTTAAACCTAATAAAACTTCCCACTACTACCTATTTAATTAATTTACTTTATTCGTTCATCTTGATTTGCATCGTTCCGATATCATATTAAAACACATTTATTCACCGTCCTTATAAAATCTGTTCACCACCATGAATGTGTATGGAATTCTCTCAAAATTATACCACCAACACGAAAAGTTCTCGCCATTCCACGAAACTTTATACAGAATTAAAGTTTAATTCTCGCCCTCGGACTTCCTACTTAGATTGCACACCAAAACAATCAATAGTTTCACTTTACTATATTTTTCTTTTAATCGATTCTCTTTTTATTTATACATAGTGGCGTGATTTAAATAATTTATTGCAAATTAAATCTAACTGTATACGAATTCCAAGTGGCACAAATGCCATCAACCAATTAATAATATTGCACACATTTTTATATGCAATGTTCCACAACCAGACCTGTTTAACAATTGAGGGCTTGAGTGCATAAACGAAGTTGCCAGTTTTTATCATGAAATTATAATGTTTGTGAATAATAAAGTTTATAATGGATATGAATTTGCACCTTCATATTACATGATTTATGATGCTAAAACTTTGTTCAATTATTATAGAAAGAGGGCGGCACATTTTGTTTGCCAAAAGTAGGCAACCAAGTTTTCACATTTTAATAATGTGCTAGAAAGATCACAATAAAGAATTTCAATTAGATTTTGTAACTAAGCAGGTTTAATAAAACGATTCAGACCAATTCCAACATTTTATTAATGTTAAATATATAAATGTAGATACAAAAAGTCTTCGATAAAACTTTACAAAAGTATCCAAACATAAGAAATAAAATAATCTCCATTACTCAGCTTCCACGTTAGACCTGCTAGACCTGATTTTGGCGGCACTCCTGATGTTGGAATCGAAAACAATCTTATTAATGGCTGGTTTCCGGATGAGTTCTCCTTGTTCAGAAATATGTTCCTGGCTCTGTCGTAATATTTATAGCTCCTCGGTGTCAATGTAATTTGACTAATGATGCTGAAACTCTCAATTATAAAAAGAGGGCGGCACTTCTTATTTGTCAACAGTATGCAACCAGGTTTACACACTTTTATTAATGTGATAATTTGACAAAATGTATTAAAAAGTTTTGATTGGTCTTTATAGCCAAGAATATTTAATAAAACGACTCAGAACAATAGCAATATTTTATAAACATTAAATATATATATATATATATATATAATAAACAAGTCGTTACTCAAAGTAAATATTATAAAACATTAAAAACTAGAAAGATCTTTAGTAAAACTTTACTACTACTATTCCCATTACTCAGCTTCCTAACTTACGAGGTTGGACCTGTCAGGTTTGACTTTGGCGGCACTCCTGATGTTCGAATCGAAAACAATCTTATTAATGGCTCGTTTCCGGATAAGTTTCTCCTTGTTCAGCGGTACTTTCCTGGCTCTGTTGCAATAACTGAAGATGTCGTCCTCGGTGTCGATGTAGTTTGATTTATGATACGGAAACATTCTTCAATAATATTGAAAAGAGGGCGATACTTCTTGTTTCCCATCAGTAGGCAACCAAGTTTTCACATTTTATTACTGTAAACAAATTAGATTAGTCTTTATAACTAGGTAGGTTTAATAAAACGATTCGCAAAAATACCAACATTTTATTAACATTAAATATATAAATATAGATACAAATAACAAGTCGTTACTCAAAACGAATATAATAAAACATTAAAAACAAGGAAAATCTTTGGTAAAACTTTACAAGTGCCCCTTAACATAAGAAATAAAATAGTCCCCGTTGCTCAGTTTCTTGACCTGCACGTTGGACCTGTTAGGCTTGACTTTTGCGGCACTCCTGATGTTGCTATCGAAAATAATCTTATTAACGGCCGGTTTCCGGATGAGTTTCTCCTTATCCAGCGGCACGTTCCTGGCACTGTCGTCGTAATCTTCGTCGGTCTGGTCCTCGGTGTCGATGGAGTTCGGCGGCAGCCCACCGCCTTCTTCCGGCGGAACGATGGCGACTCCGGAGGCGCCCAGGCGTACGCAATCGAACGACCATTCGAGCAGGGTGAAGTCGTCCCAGTTGGCCTCGGCGTCGATGCACAGGTGGATGTTCCTGCTGGCGATGTACACGTTGGAGAACTCGACGCAGAATCTTATGAATTGGAGACGCGGCACTCGGATGCACATCGGGGGTGGGTTTTTACCTGAAATACATTCCTCAATTATTAGACAACGTAATTGTCGATTCAATTTAATTGAATTTATTATGAAACGTTTCAGCAAGATGTATCAATATTTAACGTTTTGTTAAATTATAAATCAATTGTGGATATTTTAGGAGCACACAAGTGTAGGTCTAATTATAGGATGCGATACATCTCGTGTCAAATTAGAGCAAATCGAGATTGAAGCTGATTTTTACTAAAAAGGAAGGAGATTAAGTAATGCAATTACGAGGCAAGATATTTTCATGTTTATTTACAACTCTGTGCTGAGTAATGTGCAACAAGAACATCTTGTTCTTTGATAAGAAACTGAACTGGAGTTTTTGACTAAAAAAGTAATTTATGTTAATTAACATTGTGTTCGGTAATTTAGGGATTTTATTTCAATTAAATAGTAATTAATAAAATTAATTTGGAATGTGATTACAGTGGATAAAATTATCCAGAAGTTAATGCGAAACAATCTAAATAATCTTCAGGAAAACAACACATTACTTCTATCTGTAAAGTTTGAAGGTCATCTAATGACTCAGCTAATTTTATACATTAATCAGGATCCTCAGTGTCTCTGATGTAACTTTATTAAAGCACTGTTTTATTCAGTTTTCAGCAAGGCATTAGGCAAAATATCAACCGAAACTCCCCGTCGAGAATTATGTTTTAATGAATATTTGCACACAATTTTATTCGATGAATTAGGTCATACTAAATCACAACATTTTGATTAACATGGACATAATGCGCCATCAGATTTAATTATATTTTTTTCAAAATGTATCGATTTTATCGTGTATATACATTACGGATTTATAATTTTATTTTTATAAATCATATTTTATCGCAGTCGAAGTTAATCGATATCCATTTAATACTTGGAGTTCTTACACAGTTCTTGAATTCCACCCAAATATTGGACACAATTCATTTTTAAATTAATGTTTATTGCCATTCGAGTAGATAAAATAAACTAGTCACTTCAAAAAGTGTTTGTAACTTTTTATTTAATAAATATGTCGAAATGAAATCTTGATCATTTATAGCTAATACTTCTATAAAAACAACTGAATAATAGATTTTACTGAATTTAATCATAGTAAAGAAGGGTGTAACAAATATGGGCAAATATTCAAATTAATTTAACGTTATAAAATGTTAAAAAATTAAATATATCCCTATATTATTTAATAGTGAGTATGTCCTCAATTTCTTCGAAGTTCGACGAAGTGTTGAGCCTGAACTGATTGCATCAACCCCAGATCAAGTCTTGGGGTACATTGTTCTATTCTCTGAAGCTGTTGAGCTAATTTTTGAAGGTTATCTGTGGGATCCAGATTTCTTATGTGCCTCCCTAGAATGTCCTAAAGATGTTCTATCGGATACATATCGGGACTATTCGCTGGCCACTCTATAACCCCAAATTTATGCTCCCAAAAGAAACTTTGAACAACTCTGGCAGTGTCCTGGTCCATACTGATTCATGAAAGGTAACACGATAGGTTTCAGAGTATCGTCAATATATCGATTCGCCGTAAGAGAAGACGTGAAGGCCTACACGTTATATTGCCCCATACCATACTGATCCTCCTCCAGTCACACTTGTATTCAAATATCGTTCTCCTCGGCGTCCATAGACTCTTTGTCGTGCATCATTTGATTTTAAACAGAACCTGGATTCATCTGTAATGAGAACCTGATTTCACTAGTTCATGTTCCAGTTAATGTGTTCATTAGCGAAGTGGTAGTGAGTTTCTGACGAAGAATATATGGTCTCCTATGACTGATATCAATTTCTTTGACCAGCTGACTGACGTGCAAAGGTCCTAACAACACCATCTCGACTGGGTTGTCGACTGGGATGTCGACTGGGATTTTTTGTATAATAGGTCTTCCAAGAGCATCGTTGTTCATCACACAGCACGGTGAAGAAGACCGATGAACAATGTTATTCACGAATTAAACGAGTCTATCCTGAACCATTTTATGGTAAATTTCAATTATTGTAGTTTTTCTACAGGTATTAAAAAAATAAAGAAGTTTTTTGTAAAATTAAAAGATACTGTGTGAGTAAATAATATGTACATGATTATCTCAAGAAATATGAGAACAGTTTACATTTTAAGTATTTAATTGTGACCAGTTAATTTATAAAAATAAAATTTTCATCAATCAGAGCTTTCAATTGATTGATTTTAGCATCCACAATAAAATTTTTTCACCCTCCCATTAAGTGATACCCAAAGCATCAACATAAAGATAAATGATTTACAAATCTGATAGTAAAACGCTTTAGGCCCTTAAAAATATATAGTTAAATAAAAGTCGTTGCACGAAATTTATTATGGGAAGATTACAACACTTAATGTAACTTATATATTCGAAATGGTTTCTAAGAAGTATTTAAATGCTTTTAAATGAGATCTATTTAAACTTTTCAACTTAATATGCTTCTTTCATTTACCCCATTTCACTCTTTATCTATTGTTACTTTCCCCGCACAGCCTTACTGTGGGGAATGTACAATTTAATTAATTTTATAAGTGATTGTAGACAAAATGAAATTTAATAAGTAAATAGTTCAAGATGGAAAAGGATTTTCCCGTTTCCGTTGAAATTCATTTGAGTGTTGTGTAAAGGATTAATTCGAGAATAGTAGTGTGGAGGTCCGACCCTGTGTAACATAATTTCGAATCCAACGCTTAGATAAACTAATAAATATAGATTTTCTTGACCTTACGAACCCTTAAGTTTAATGAAATTCCGTCTTTCCCAAGAAATTAACAACTTATTTAAGATAAATACATGGGGTAACGCCCAGGATGTATTTGTGTAATCGGAAAATACAATATCCGATGATATTTATGGCCTAATTATCATGCTCCAGATAATTAATTTAAGTTCACATTTAATATCGAACTGTGAATAATGAGTCTTAGCGGTCCAGAAATAGGGTCAGGGGGTTGGATCCAATTAAAATTAGATTACCGACGTTTAAACTGTCTTTTGAAAAATGTCGTCAACTGAAACCAGTTAACGATTATAATTATCAGTGTTGTGGGACTAGGAAATCAATTAAAATTATGCTTTTGACACCGCCACCTCGACTGAAATAATGACTGTGTCACCACCATTTGACTTGTCAAAAGTAAACAACGCTTCTTAAATTATTTTATTGTTGTGGGACGTTGTTCAAGTGAAACACAGACAGTCCAATAATTACGAGAGAGATCCAGTAATGTTTTGAGCTCTTGATGGCGTAAAAAACCTTTTAAGGACAGAAATATCAGTAATTAATGTCCGACGTTTTGGTACACATGATTAGAAAAAACCTTGGAACAAATGTGCCTTTTTTAACTATAAACTTCTTGAAGCAATAAAGACGGCATAACGTGGTCGTTATTTGTAAT